>NC_043977.1:133202-298202 GCF_902148855.1 Sphaeramia orbicularis | reverse complement strand
TATTCTATAGTCTAAATGCCTCAGTTTTTACTCTATATATATTCTATAGTCTAAATGCCTCAGTTTTGACTCTACGTATATATACTCTATTGTCTAAATGCCTCAGTTTTGACTATATGTACTCTATAGTCTAAATGCCTCCGTTTTTATTCTATATATACTCTATAGTCTAAATGCCTCAGTTTTGACTATATATACTCTATAGTCTAAATGCCTCCGTTTTTATTCTCTATATACTCTATAGTCTAAATGCCTCAGTTTTTACTCTATATATACTCTATAGTCTAAATGCCTCAGTTTTGACTCTATATATACTCTATAGTCTAAATGCCTCAGTTTTGACTTTATATATACTCTATAGTCTAAATGCCTCAGTTTTTACTCTATATATACTCAATAGTCTAAATGCCTCAGTTTTTACTCTATATATACTCTATAGTCTAAATGCCTCCGTTTTTACTCTATATATACTCTATAGTCTAAATGCCTCAGTTTTTATTCTATATATATTCTATAGTCTAAATGCCTCAGTTTTTACTCTATATATACTCTATAGTCTAAATGCCTCCGTTTTTACTCTATATATACTCTATAGTCTAAATGCCTCAGTTTTTATTCTATATATATTCTATAGTCTAAATGCCTCAGTTTTTACTCTATATATACTCTATAGTCTAAATGCCTCAGTTTTTACTCTCTATATATTCTATAGTCTAAATGCCTCAGTTTTTACTCTATATATATTCTATAGTCTAAATGCCTCAGTTTTGACTCTACGTATATACTCTATTGTCTAAATGCCTCAGTTTTGACTATATGTACTCTATAGTCTAAATGCCTCAGTTTTTATTCTATATATACTCTATAGTCTAAATGCCACAGTTTTTATTCTACATATACTCTATAGTATAAACGCCTCAGTTTTTACTCTATAACTATACTCTATAGTATAAATGCCTCAGTTTTGACTCTATATATACTCTATAGTCTAAATGCTTCCGTTTTTATTCTATATATACTCTATAGTCTAAATGCCTCTTTTTTCCATATATATATACTCGATAGTCTAAATGCATCTGTTTTTATTCTATATATACTCTATAGTCTAAATGCCTCTTTTTTTCATATGTATACTCTATAGTCTAAATGCCTCTGTTTTTTGATTCTATATATACTCTATAGTCTAAATGCCTCTTTTTTCCATATACTGTATATACTCTATAGTCTAAATGCCTCTGTTTTTTTATTCTATATATGCTCTATAGTCTAAATGCCTCGGTTTTTTTATTCTATATATACTCTATAGTCTAATTGCCTCTTTTTTTCCCATATATATACTCTATAGTCTAAATGCCTCTGTTTTTTTATTCTATATATACTCTATTGTCTAAATGCCTCTTTTTTTTCCATATATATACTCTATAGTCTAAATGCCTCTGTTTTTTTTATTCTATATATACTCTATAGTCTAAATGCCTCTGTTTTTATTCTATATATACTCTATAGTCTAAATGCCTCTGTTTTTATTCTATATATACTCTATAGTCTAAATGCCTCTTTTTTTCCATATATATACTCTATAGTGTAAATGCCTCTGTTTTTTTATTCTATATATACTCTATAGTCTAAATGCCTCTGTTTTTTTTATTCTATATATACTCTATAGTCTAAATGCCTCTGTTTTTATTCTATATATCCTCTATAGCTGTCCTCCGTTTTTCCGTACAGACAGACTTGTGCGGTGTGCGACAGTTGGGTTAATGCTACAGACTTTTCCCAGATCAGAGTTGGATGAAGGTTAATGCAGCCACGTTAGTGCATACATATATTCTATAACTACACTACATACCCTTATACTATAACTACACTGTTCTTTAACTATACTCTGTAGTCTAAATGCCTCAGTTTTTACTCTATAACTATACTCTATAGTCTAAATGCCTTAGTTTTTACTCTATAACTATACTCTATAGTCTAAATGCCTCAGTTTTTACTCTATAACTATACTCTATAGTCTAAATGCCTCAGTTTTTACTCTATAACTATACTCTATAGTCTAAATGCCTCAATTTTTACTCTATATCTATACTCTATAGTCTAAATGCCTCAGTTTTTACTCTATAACTGTACTCTATAGTCTAAATGCCTCAGTTTTTACTCTATAACTGTACTCTATAGTCTAAATGCCTCAATTTTTACTCTATAACTATACTCTATAGTCTAAATGCCTCAGTTTTGACTCTATAACTATACTCTATAGTCTAAATGCCTCAGTTTTGACTCAATAACTATACTCTATAGTCTAAATGCCTCAGTTTTGACTCTATAACTATACTCTATAGTCTAAATGCCTCAGTTTTGACTCTATAACTATACTCTATAGTCTAAATGCCTCAGTTTTGACTCTATAACTATACTCTATTGTCTAAATGCCTCAGTTTTTACTCTATAACTATACTCTATAGTCTAAATGCCTCAGTTTTTACTCTATAACTATACTCTATAGTCTAAATGCCTCAGTTTTTACTCTATAACTATACTCTATAGTCTAAATGCCTCAGTTTTTACTCAATAACTATACTCTATAGTCTAAATGCCTCAGTTTTGACTCTATAACTATACTCTATAGTCTAAATGCCTCAGTTTTGACTCTATAGTCTAAATGCCTCAGTTTTGACTCTATAACTATACTCTATAGTCTAAATGCCTCAGTTTTGACTCTATAACTATACTCTATAGTCTAAATGCCTCAGTTTTGACTCTATAACTATACTCTATAGTCTAAATGCCTCAGTTTTGACTCTATAACTATACTCTATAGTCTAAATGCCTCAGTTTTGACTCTATAACTATACTCTATAGTCTAAATACCTCAGTTTTGACTCTATAACTATACTCTATAGTCTAAATGCCTCAGTTTTGACTCTATAACTATACTCTATAGTCTAAATGCCTCAGTTTTGACTCTATAACTATGCTCTATAGTCTAAATGCCTCAGTTTTTACTCTATAACTATACTCTATAGTCTAAATGCCTCAGTTTTTACTCTATAACTATACTCTATAGTCTAAATGCCTCAGTTTTTACTCTATAACTATATGCTATAGTCTAAATGCCTCAGTTTTTACTCTATAACTATACTCTATTGTCTAAATGCCTCAGTTTTTACTCTATAACTATACTCTATAGTCTAAATGCCTCAGTTTTTACTCTATAACTATACTCTATAGTCTAAATGCCTCAGTTTTTACTCTATAACTATGCTCTATTGTCTAAATGCCTCAGTTTTTACTCTATAACTATACTCTATAGTCTAAATGCCTCAGTTTTTACTCTATAACTATACTCTATAGTCTAAATGCCTCAGTTTTTACTCTATAACTATACTCTATAGTCTAAATGCCTCAGTTTTTACTCTATAACTATACTCTATTGTCTAAATGCCTCAGTTTTTACTCTATAACTATACTCTATAGTCTAAATGCCTCAGTTTTTACTCTATAACTATACTCTATTGTCTAAATGCCTCAGTTTTGACTCTATAACTATACTCTATAGTCTAAATGCCTCAGTTTTGACTCTATAACTATACTCTATAGTCTAAATGCCTCAGTTTTGACTCTATAACTATACTCTATAGTCTAAATGCCTCAGTTTTGACTCTATAACTATACTCTATAGTCTAAATGCCTTAGTTTTTACTCTATAACTATACTCTATAGTCTAAATGCCTCAGTTTTTACTCTATAACTATACTCTATAGTCTAAATGCCTCAGTTTTTACTCTATAACTATACTCTATAGTCTAAATGCCTCAATTTTTACTCTATATCTATACTCTATAGTCTAAATGCCTCAGTTTTTACTCTATAACTGTACTCTATAGTCTAAATGCCTCAGTTTTTACTCTATAACTGTACTCTATAGTCTAAATGCCTCAATTTTTACTCTATAACTATACTCTATAGTCTAAATGCCTCAGTTTTGACTCTATAACTATACTCTATAGTCTAAATGCCTCAGTTTTGACTCTATAACTATACTCTATAGTCTAAATGCCTCAGTTTTGACTCTATAACTATACTCTATAGTCTAAATGCCTCAGTTTTGACTCTATAACTATGCTCTATAGTCTAAATGCCTCAGTTTTGACTCTATAACTATACTCTATAGTCTAAATGCCTCAGTTTTTACTCTATAACTATACTCTATTGTCTAAATGCCTCAGTTTTGACTCTATAACTATACTCTATAGTCTAAATGCCTCAGTTTTGACTCTATAACTATACTCTATAGTCTAAATGCCTCAGTTTTGACTCTATAACTATACTCTATAGTCTAAATGCCTCAGTTTTTACTCTATAACTATACTCTATAGTCTAAATGCCTCAGTTTTGACTCTATAACTATACTCTATAGTCTAAATGCCTCAGTTTTGACTCAATAACTATACTCTATAGTCTAAATGCCTCAGTTTTGACTCTATAACTATACTCTATAGTCTAAATGCCTCAGTTTTGACTCTATAACTATGCTCTATAGTCTAAATGCCTCAGTTTTTACTCTATAACTATACTCTATTGTCTAAATGCCTCAGTTTTGACTCTATAACTATACTCTATAGTCTAAATGCCTCAGTTTTGACTCTATAACTATACTCTATAGTCTAAATGCCTCAGTTTTGACTCTATAACTATACTCTATAGTCTAAATGCCTCAGTTTTTACTCTATAACTATACTCTATAGTCTAAATGCCTCAGTTTTGACTCTATAACTATACTCTATAGTCTAAATGCCTCAGTTTTGACTCTATAACTATACTCTATAGTCTAAATGCCTCAGTTTTGACTCTATAACTATACTCTATAGTCTAAATGCCTCAGTTTTGACTCTATAACTATACTCTATTGTCTAAATGCCTCAGTTTTTACTCTATAACTATACTCTATAGTCTAAATGCCTCAGTTTTTACTCTATAACTATACTCTATAGTCTAAATGCCTCAGTTTTTACTCTATAACTATACTCTATAGTCTAAATGCCTCAGTTTTTACTCAATAACTATACTCTATAGTCTAAATGCCTCAGTTTTGACTCTATAACTATACTCTATAGTCTAAATGCCTCAGTTTTGACTCTATAGTCTAAATGCCTCAGTTTTGACTCTATAACTATACTCTATAGTCTAAATGCCTCAGTTTTGACTCTATAACTATACTCTATAGTCTAAATGCCTCAGTTTTGACTCTATAACTATACTCTATAGTCTAAATGCCTCAGTTTTGACTCTATAACTATACTCTATAGTCTAAATGCCTCAGTTTTGACTCTATAACTATACTCTATAGTCTAAATGCCTCAGTTTTGACTCTATAACTATGCTCTATAGTCTAAATGCCTCAGTTTTTACTCTATAACTATACTCTATAGTCTAAATGCCTCAGTTTTTACTCTATAACTATACTCTATAGTCTAAATGCCTCAGTTTTTACTCTATAACTATATGCTATAGTCTAAATGCCTCAGTTTTTACTCTATAACTATACTCTATTGTCTAAATGCCTCAGTTTTTACTCTATAACTATACTCTATAGTCTAAATGCCTCAGTTTTTACTCTATAACTATACTCTATAGTCTAAATGCCTCAGTTTTTACTCTATAACTATGCTCTATTGTCTAAATGCCTCAGTTTTTACTCTATAACTATACTCTATAGTCTAAATGCCTCAGTTTTTACTCTATAACTATACTCTATAGTCTAAATGCCTCAGTTTTTACTCTATAACTATACTCTATAGTCTAAATGCCTCAGTTTTTACTCTATAACTATACTCTATAGTCTAAATGCCTCAGTTTTTACTCTATAACTATACTCTATAGTCTAAATGCCTCAGTTTTTACTCTATAACTATACTCTATTGTCTAAATGCCTCAGTTTTGACTCTATAACTATACTCTATAGTCTAAATGCCTCAGTTTTGACTCTATAACTATACTCTATAGTCTAAATGCCTCAGTTTTGACTCTATAACTATACTCTATAGTCTAAATGCCTCAGTTTTTACTCTATAACTATACTCTATTGTCTAAATGCCTCAGTTTTGACTCTATAACTATACTCTATAGTCTAAATGCCTCAGTTTTTACTCTATAACTATACTCTATAGTCTAAATGCCTCAGTTTTTACTCTATAACTATACTCTATAGTCTAAATGCCTCAGTTTTTACTCTATAACTATACTCTATAGTCTAAATGCCTCAGTTTTTACTCTATAACTATACTCTATAGTCTAAATGCCTCAGTTTTGACTCTATAACTATACTCTATAGTCTAAATGCCTCAGTTTTTACTCTATAACTATACTCTATAGTCTAAATGCCTCAGTTTTGACTCTATAACTATACTCTTGACGAAGGTTAATGCACCACGTTAGTGCATCCCCAGGTGTGACGCACGGCAGTTTCTCCCGCAGACTTTGTATTCCTGAGCGGACGGCACAACGTCCATATTTCCCATGTGTAGGTGAGGTGGTGTGGACGTGCAGGCTGTGGGGGGGCTGTTGGGGGGCTGCGGGGGGGCTGTTGAGGGGCTGCGGGGGGGCTGTTGGGGGACTGTTGGGGGGCTGTTGGGGGGCTGTTGGGGGTACCTGTGGGTGTGGACAGCGCTATCATCTGCCTCCAACTCCATTATTGGTGCTCGTTAGTCGCTTACATTATCAGGAAAAACCTTCATGTCACTACGATCTGTGCATGAAACCAAACTGTGAATTTTACACAAGTGAACGTGTGCTGTCATGGTGACATGTAGGCTCCGCCGAGGGGCTGCACACTAAAAAAGAACAGGAAAAACTGCATCTGCCAAGTGCACCGCCCTTCATCACACAATAATTAATACATATATTTTCTTCCTTGAAATGTCTACCTGCACATTCTCTGTTTAATTTAATAGACTGGGTTTGTACATGCACTTACTCTCAGTCACTGACTTATTTTTCTGTAATATTTAAATGTTTCATCCTTGTTATATATGACCAAAGGGCAGCAAGGCGAAGATAGAGATAATAAGGAATTAGTTAATTGCTCAGACAGAAATATTAAATCTTAATGCCTGAGTCTAGGCAAAAAGAGGAAGTAAGAGGGAGATTGGACTGATGCAGAAAGGTAGAATATTCAGGCAGCGGTGCAGAGCAAAAATACAGTACATATGGAAGGAAAGTGGGTGGGGCCTCCATCAGCTGGGGTTTTGTGTGCGTATAAAAGGAGAAGGAGCTGCCGAGGCCACGGTTACTTCACTGCGCTTTGGATCCGTTGGCCTCAAACTCAGGAAAAGTCCACTTTAAGGCGGTGCTGATTTCCTCCCACCCACTAGAAGGTTCTGGTAAATATATATAATATATAAACACACACGGGCAGCAGGGGAACCAGAACAGGCTTCATTTAAGATGCACGAGCGTCTGGAACCTCCACTATTCCATAAACGGGTCCAGAACCCCCCCTGGTCAACCAGCGGGTTTGGAGCCCGCGTCTGTCCGCTTAAATACAGTCATTTACATCAGATTTGGGTCCACAAAACAATGATTTCATGTTTGAAATATTTATTTATTTGTTTTATTTTATTTTATTTTTTTTTTACAATTTCAACATGTTTTTAGACTAGTTTGGAAATTTGAAAAGCCAAGTATATATAGAATCTATATTATGAAAGACAAGTGGCCTGTGTGTGTGTGTGTGTGTGTGTTTGTCATACTTGTGTATTTTTGCTCAGTGAACAGACTAGTGTAAACAGTAAGAGTTGATCAGACCATTATTTTGTCAGATATCAGTCATTTTTAATCTAATATCCTTATAATTATGTTTCTATGTCCAGAACACTTTGGCGATGACGGTTGGACAAATATGGTACAACATGAACAAATACACAACAGAATAAAAATGACCACATCTAGACCCTGTGGATCCACACAGGTCAGCGCACTAGTAGAACATTTAGGCCTAGTGTATAAGAGTAACAGAAGAATGTCAACATCCAGGGAGGGAGGGACAGTCAGACGGACGGATGTAATTCCATTGAAAATGAATGCGGGTCATTTGGACCCCCATATGGAAGGTTGAGGTACTAATACAAAAGCTACAATTTCATGAACTCTGTTAAAGGTAAATTAAACCTTTACTGGTTTGATGTCTGTACCATGTTTTTGAGGAACACCTGAACATATGACATAAGAACATCGTTTCATTCCTAAGATATTGCAGTAAAACGAGGTGAGCGGGTCGTTGTGACCCCTGATGCATCGAAGGGTTCAGTGATGCTCTGCCTCCATGTGCTCCTGGTTTGTATTTTATGATCAACGCTGGACTCAAGGAGCGAAAAGAAGCAGGGAAAAAAACCCTATTTATCTGTTTTATTAGTGAAAGACTGCAGGATGAAAGTGCCCAGTACAACACACATCTGAGAATTGAAATCAGTATATTGAACTAAAGTGCATCAAACCGTCAGATAAACTCAGGAGGAAAACACTGGAGTCCTGTTTTCAGTTATTTTTGCAGTTTTTGTGCCTTTGGTTTTGCAAAAGGCCTGAGTTGACAGTGAAGCTGCACATGTGTTCTACAGCTCTAGTCTGTGCCACAGGAGCGGTGGAGCTGGAAGTGTTTTATTCAGCTCATAGTTCAGGCCCCGTCTTCAGAATAATTGAAGCAGGTTGATTATTGTAAATGGAATAAGCCTCATATCGATGTCCCTGGACAACGTTCTTTTCCACAGGTTAGGATCTTCCTCCCAGGACTTCGGTAATATTGTTAGGAGTCCAAATGCCTGAGAGAATATTTCAGAGTAGTTCTTCAAGGCCACATGTCCCATTCTAATATTTGACTCATTTCAGGAGGCAGATTAGAACACTGGAGGGTCAAGTACGGACGCGTATGAAGGACACCGCAGTCTGGTGTTAATTAAAATGCAAAATAAAACACAAACTAGTGTTTGACCAAAAAAGACAGAACATCCGTCATGTATGAGTGGATCCAAGTCCATCCTCATGCAGAAGCTTCGTCTGGACACAGTAGTTTACTGATTATAGAAAACAGTCAATAGACACTGAAATAAAGTCAAGACCTCCAACTGTTGAAATACCACATTTAATTTATTACAATTAAAAACGTGTTTTATGTGTCTATTTATTAGACGTGTTGACTCATTATTTAATTTTTGTGTTATTTGTTATTGTTAGTGTTATCATGATTTAATTGATTTTCATACATTTCTTTGTTTGTTAGTTTGTTTTCTATTAAATTTTTTTTTACCTCAGATCTGCACTATGACAAAAGAACTTCAGGCATTGAACCTTTTTTATGCTGAAATGGCAATAAAATTCTAATTATAACAGGAAACTATCATTTTGAAGCATTCATGATAAGATGCTAACAGACTGTGTATATGCACACATATATATATATATATATATATATATATATATATATATTTATATGTAGTGTGTAAATAGGAGGATTTAGAGTGATTTCATTGCAGAAATGGGGAAAAAAATTAACATTTATTAGGTGATCATTTGGATTGAATGTCAGAGAGGCATTATGTGAAACATTCAAAATGAAAATCATGACCTTTTCTATATTTTTGTAGATGTAATATTTCTTTTAGTTTGAATTCTGAAAAAATGCTTCAAAGTAATCCATACATTTCCCTTGAAAATCAAGCAAATAAATGGAAATATTGCTCACAGTAATAACATGACTTTTTCCACATGTAAGTAAACGTTCAAATTTACTGAAATTATAGATTTTTTTTTTTCTCAATAACAGCTAAAAAAACTGTCATCACTGCAGCTTGAAGTGGCTAGTTCGTTAGTTTGTATTAACTCAATAAGACTCACACCCTTATGGTCCAAATATATCGTGTGTTTCGGGTTACAGATTACATTGTTAGTTCTTTTCCTGTTTGTGCTGTTAACATTACTCCAGATCATGTTTGCCAGGAAATTCATTATTGTCATAATTTAAAAGGAAGGGGAAAAGGCATGATCATATGATGGAGAAGTGGTGGGAGGCACTATCATCTTCTCCTGAGGCCAGTCATGTAATTTCTTTTTTAGATTCACAGGCACAGCGAAAAATAATCAGGACTGAGCACCAAAAGCTCCACTTTGTCAGAGCCACGAGGCAGCGGAAAAACACATGTTTGAATGCTTGAGCTTTGTGTCGACAGAATAATACGAGGCTAGTCACAGCTTTGTTTTGTCCTGATATAAGGAGCGGATTGAGTAGAAAGGCCAGCGGCGACAAAGCCTCCGTTACCAGCCTCTAATATATGCACGGTCATGTCAAGGGCCAACACTGGAAACAATGAGATTTAAACACAACCATACTTATTACTATGAACAGATGCATTTGATTGAATCAGGTTTTTAATGTCATATTATTATACATGTAACTCAAGAAAAGAGTAAACAAATTATTAATGTAAGATCAACTCGGATCCAACTGCAGCTGAACAAAGAGACTCATTTCTGTGTCTAAACGGACATAAATGAAGGTGAATATTTGATGGAAATGTGTGGAAACTTCACACCCTGAATGGATCTTTTGTACATTTTTTCCAAACCAAATTCCCTGTTGATCAGATTAATTGGATCTGGTGTTTGAGGCACATTAAATGTAGGGTTGGATTTGCTGCAGGCCAAGGTGTGAATGGTATCATCCAAAAGCTGGAACGTTCTCCTGTGAAATATTGATAAGTGTGTGTGGGAACTCCTGCTCCAAGCGTCTCCACACGCTCCGTCTTCAGATCATCGGATCACCCACCTTAGACACGTCGGCAGCAGTGATTTAGCAGCTGTATTTCATTTTAGTTTTTACCCCCCCCCCCCCCATCTCTATCATCTATCTGGGCCCGGCACATGGAGCCTGATGTGGCCTCAGTGGTTTAGGTCCGTGCCGCCCACCCCCCACCCCCCACCGCTCGGCCCAAACCCTCAGCTGAGCCTGTGGGATGTGGCTCAGAGCCCGTGGTGCTGAGATGTTGGTGGAGGTTTAATCCTCACACGGTGAGAAACGAGGTTCTCCTGACCCCCCCCCCCTTTGATCAAGCCCTAATGTGATTAGTCAGTGACCCTGACACGACGAGCCCAGGAACTTGTAAAAGAAGCGAGGGGTGGGGGGGTGGGCGGGAGTCTGTCTGATCTGACCAGTAAACCAGGAGAAGAAAGGAATTATTCTGAAGGTGTCTTTCCTCTGTTGCTGCTCTGCCTTGTGGGTAATAAAGGTTTCATGTATTCGTTTTACCCTGGCAAAAATTGCGATCTATAATGACCTGACATTTCTTTTTTAAAACTAGCCAAGAGGCTCATGATGTGAATGTTAACCAGGGCTCTTCTTCATGGAAGGTGCAGTCTGAGGGGAGGAGGCGTCTTTTGAATTCCACTGGATCGGACTCCTCTCACTTCAGTCTTCATGGTAAATTCATGGAAATGCACCGCTGCTGAATATTTGTGTACACACCCTGTCACCGCAGCACATCTGCGTAAATAAAACCCTACAACATATTTCCGTTGTTCGCATGCGGCTGCAGTGGCTCTGTACCCTGGCAGATGTGTGTTGTTGGAAATGGTGCACTGAGCCTGTTTACTGTGTCGTGCGCTGGACTGCTCCGTATGTGCTGCACATTATTCTTGCCGTCAAGCGGCGGATGATGTGTGGGGTGAAACGCGGTGCCTTAACTTAGAGGCCAAATGTGTCAAGTCTCCATATATTAACTTCACTCTAATGGACTTTATCAGCCATAGTGCAGAAAGTCATGGAGATTAGAGTGAGGGGGAGTGGATGTTTGATTATTTTTGCATTCTGGTTCGGTTCCTCATACCATTCCAGCGACTGCATGAGGATGCTTTAAGTGCCCAGTGCAGCCTGGGAAATATGGCATTGTACTTAACGTCCACGTACCCGCTGATACCAAAGCTGGCCACCACGCCGTAATCCTGGCTCGTAATGAGTTCGCAGTGATTTAAGTGTTTTCTGTGTTACGGGCCCCAAGATTCGCTCAATGGCATATAATGACCTCATTAGATATGCATATGAATGTCAATTTAAGTGTCACGGGACCTATGGGAACAGGAGACAATTCAACATGTTCACCCTGTCATTAATAAGTATTTCAGTCACATACTCTTCGGAGGATCCACCCATGTGTTGTGTATTCCTTGCTTGCTTTGGTAACCCAAAAGGGACAATGTCAAAGAAGAGACAGAATGTGAAAGATGTCCTGTACAATTGGCAGTGAGATGGAAAAAGATGCTGCACCACAAGGGATTCTTTGCCATTAGTCTAGAACGAGGGAGCTGGAGTTGAATGGAAATGGGCTGATTTTCAGACACGATGGTGCTTTAGATCAAGAAAACGGTGTCGAATCACTCACACTGTTGATTACATTTAACTTTTGACCACATGGCAAAAAATAAGGAGATGCAAAACAGTCAACCCCATAGAATGAAGGCGCAAATGAACCTAAATTAAACAAACAGAGCAAAAACATGGAGTGTTCAGATTTATTCTTGGGGGGGGGGGGGGGGGGGGGGGTTTCAATCTTAAATACTTGGTTTTGGCAGAAGTTTGGGAACATTTACGACTGTCAATCAATTAGAAGATTACAATGAGTCTGAGAGAATAATAGTTCTACCACTTTGAGATTCCTTAGAATGAAAAATGCTTTATAAATGCAATGTGTTATTATTATCATTATTATTATTATTATTATTATTTATTATAAAAGATGGGTCAAAAGCTGGGCTACAAAATATAGGATTTTAGGTGTGTGCAATGACTCATCAAGCAAAAATGACTACTGAAGACCGTAGAGGAAGAACTGCAAAGTGTTGTAGAAGAATTTTGAAAAGGTTTGAACTGTTCTGGTGTAAAAATGTTCAGACTGGTTTCTACTTACACCAAACCTCAGACCAAACCACTGGTTAATATTTAGTATGAGGTGTGATACTTGCATTCAGAAGATGCTCCAGAGGGACAGAAGTGATGCTGCCAAATCTTCTAAATGTAGCATCTTCAGTTGTCTTGGTGTTGGTGATACAACACTGGTTTGACAACTATCAATACTGAGGAGAAAAAGCCAAAGTGAGGCAGTGTTATCTGTGGTGCTGGCAGCTCCAGCAGTGGCGGACAGGCTGGTTAACGCTGCACCATCATCAGTTTTCCGCTCACTTTTGCTGTTTACATGCTGCCTCACCAGGTTTTTCAGCCTCAGCTCTTTCATCAGGTTGAAATCTGACATAATGCAGTGTGTGTTGGCGGAGTTCGGGTTTTCTGTGAGAGTAACTCTACCATGTCTGCTCTGGTTGTCACCCAAAAAGTAGATGAACTGTAGTAAATAGATGCAACGTTCACTGTGTACACCTACTCTTGAGGTGTTTCTCCACCTGGTTTAATTTATCCTGAGGGTCAGAGAACACCGCCTCAACATCATCTAGTTTATCCTTGCACTCCTTTAACTCGACTGTTAGGAAGTCCAGTTGGGGCGGCAATTTATCAGTCTGGTTGGTAATCTACTCTCTTATTATCTCAAGAATTAAAGGGGTGAAGTCTAATTGATAGCTCCATTGACAGCTGTTGGCATCCGTCCTGGATCTGTCAGGTGCAGCATTGACACAATTCTCCTTTTTTGATATTTATATTTATTTTAGGCATTAGAATAATTTCAGTACCTCTTTTTGTCGGGTCATTAACCAAATCAGTTCATCTCAGAGGTTTACTGTACTTTTGAGTTCCTCTATTTTTAGTATTTATTAGGAGTTCTAAGTGTGCCCACATTCACTACTCACTCATTACTCATGGATACCGGACATGATGATGTTACCGCCTCCACTCAACTAACTAACTTAACAGCCTAATTTTAGATTCAGCTAATATTACGTTATTGAGCTAACGTCGCTGCTGTCGGTGCAGGTTGCTGATGTGGGCTCTTTTTAATTTGACACGACCAGTCATAACGATGTCACTTGAGCTGGTTTGCATCACGCAAACTTGTTTAAAATCCAACAGAAATAGAAACCAGAGACAGATTCAAGTCTATTGAATGTAGGAGATTCAACACCAGCGATGCTCTCAATCAACAAAGACCACATGGAGAGGAAGGCGTGGAACAGTCCAGGAGGTCCCAGCCAACCCCAGTGGAACATCAAGGAAACCGAAGGCGTCTCATGCTGTGGCTAATGTCAATGTTCATTAGTCCTCCATCAGGACAACATTGAACACCAATGATGCAGGTGGCAGAGCTGCAAGCTGGAAACCACTGCTCTTCAAAAAGAACATCACCCCTCGTCCACAGTTTCCTAATTTGGCCTGGATACACCAGAAATCTACACTGGGCGAAAACCTACATTTCCAGACACTCGAAATGCGCAATCACAGTCCGAAACGCACCACAGCATTGCATTATACTGAGATTATTGCCTGGCACGGTGTGTTTCTGACAGTGAACTTACATTTCAGGTGTCCAGAAATGTAGGTTTTCGCTGTGGGCTATTGGAGGAAAGTTTCAGAGATGGATCACAGTCGAAGCCACAGGATGCGAACTAAATGTCAAACACACTTTTCCAGCTCAACATAAAACTACGTCCAGAAAGCAGTATACGCTCCAAGTCAACAGGACGTCACTGACCCGCCCATTATCTGTTCAGTTATTCCTGGGAGGCTGCATCGGAAAACTGGAGGCAACACCAGAAATTACACAAAGCCAATGACAAGAGTGTCAATGGCCGAAGTTTCACTGTGACCAAATTGCAAACAAGTTAAGACAGTTTTGATTAAACTGAGAACTTCTTGTATATCAAGACAAAAGAGACTATGACTCAGTGGTAGGGTTAGGGTTAGGAACTGAATATTGATTTTTTTTTGCCGTCGTTGTTTAATACACTGTCGGAAACTTATGGTGGAATTTTTCCGGGTGGTTTGTATCCAGTCTGAAGTTGTAGCTTGAGGAAATGAAGGGAATTATTGTACGTGTTGTATCTGTCCAGGATTGTTGCTGGAGTTTTGCTGGTTTCCAAACTAGAGTTAAATTTAGTGAGACTGGATCTGTGTGGCTTCCTGACTTCAGGACCAGTGACAGGTTCATGGCAGTGGAAGGATCTGAGCTGGCTCTGCCGCCTCCACCACTGCTACAGCTCTGTAGTCTGAACTGTACCACCAAATGGAACAGAAAAATGTCAGGGTATCCATCTGTGAACTGAGGCTCAACACAAAACAGATTATGCAGAGAAAGAACAAGTAAACCCAGAAGTCTTTGCACCAAGGAGTGTGGAAGAGAGGAGAAGTAGTCTTTAATCATCTAGAAATGCTTTGGAAGAACCTGAAGCAGGAAGTTCACACAAGGAAGCCATCCATCATCCCTGAGGTGAAAGTGTTCTGTACGGAGGAAAGAGCCCATATCCCCTTAAACGGAGAAACTGATGCCAAACGTTCCCTCGACATGTTTGTGAGAGCGTATTGGAATCAGAGGAAGTGACATCACATTTACACACATTAATATGAAGAGCGGCTCAGTGTCACTAAAGTCTTGATGCACTTTTTTAGTCATAGATCAGACTGGGATCTGAAGGATGGTGGCGTCAGTAAACATCCCAGTAGACTTGGTTGTAGCTTCAGGCAGCTGTGAGTGCAGTGAAGGCCTGACGGACTCAAAGCCACCGTTACTGTTTCAGACTGAAAACACTGATGGGTTCATCACCGTTTCCACTGATTACTGTTTACTTCCTGTCTGTACAAACGTAGTGTAACATTTCTTTACTGGAAAATGGTTAATTCATCAGAAAACACTGACAATTATCTCACATGTACCATGTTTCAGAACTGAGACTTCCCATCATCCATAGCTAATATTGATCTGTAATCTATAAATACACAGTTCCAGACGGAGCTTTTTCTACACATGAATCTGAACATTTACAGCTTGGATCAAACACGACATGATCAGTGTCGAACCCTTTTCATTTACAGTCTGTGGAATTAACAGACAGAGACAGATGAGTGTGTCAACGCTGATAACCAACCCAAAGACAGTGGGAGGTCAGGTCAGATACATGTGGGCTCCACAGGGTTAGGGTGGGTGGTCCTGGGATGGAACATGGACGGAACAGGGACGGAACATGGAACAGGGACAGAACATGGAACAGGGACGGAACATGGGCGGAACAGGGATGGAACATGGAACATGGGCCGAACAGGGATGGAACATGGACGGAACATGGATGGAACATGGATGGAACATGGATGGAACAGGGAACATGGACGGAACATGGAACATGGACGGAACATGGACGCCCCGCCTACAAATCCCATTCTCTTAAAACCCAGTAAAAAGTGTGGGCCTCATTCAGAGTCCAGTGAGAATCCCACCGTTGTCGTGCGTACAGTGTATATGTGTATGTAGATGCAATTATCCCCTGAAGTAACAGAAGCATAATTATAATTGAATGTTTTCAACTTGTTTTTGTAATTTTGGGATTCATTTGTTTGTTTCAGTACAGGTGTGAAAATCCAATCATGTCTTGGCTCTGAGGGATTTGATTTCCTCCTCTTCCTTCCTCCTTTTTCGATCTTTTTATTCTATGAGCTTAGATTTAACGCAGCCACTGCAGTGTGTGTGACAATAAACACAGACTTACTCTGTTACTGACTTTATGACTTTTTAACAATAACAGCCAGTACAGAAGCTGGAGCGACACATACATGTCACTTCTTGAAGAAAATCTCAAACAATGTCCTGTAATTATCACGGTTTAAATGTTATATTCATCTAAATAATGGATCCTATTTGAGCTAAAACCTGTTTTCGTTTGTACTGATCCTGTTGACCACACTTACTAAATTAGAACCATTGGCGAATCAAATGCCTGTTCAACAGCTTCCTGTGCAGTGGACTTCATAGTAAGTCCATAAATATATCATTTCTACTGGTTTGAGCTTACAGCTGCCAAGAGCTCAATTATACAGACCAGTCATATGTCAGTCTGTTTCTACGGCTGTGTGTGTGTGTGTGTGTGTGTGTGTGTGTGTGTGTGTGTGTGTGTGTGTGTGTGTGTGCTGGATGACTGCACCAGTACATGGAAAAGCTTCATCTGTGAACATCAGCGTGGACTGTAAGGACACATTTCAGTCTTTATGGTAATGCTGACGCACACACCTGAGCCTCAGTTTGTCTGGCATCGTTAATCTATCAAATGTATTCAATAAATGGATCTAACCCTAACAGTTACACAAGCATGTTCAAAACACTCTGGAAGTCTTATAGATGGATGGAAAATAGCACAAAACTAATGACATATTTGCACTTTCTTGTTCAGTGTTAACATTCCAACCTGCAAACAGAGCAGTGTCATGTCCACACCAAACCACATCTGTTCTATCTCATCTCTTTCTTTGTCGGTTTTAAAAAGTGCTGCGTAAACACCGAGTCATTTCAGGGAATATCTGTGCCCACATGAAACCACTGAAAACCATGTAGTACAAATGGCAGGTCTGTAGGTGGCGCTGTAATGCTCTTGCAAAAAACAGAGAAGAAGATGTGGAGCATGAGCATAAAGCTGTAAACAAACCAGAGACTACAGATACACAACAACAACAACAACAACAACAACAACAGGTGTCCACGGTCGATCCAAGAGCATGTGCTGAATGTTGTTGCTCATTGTAATGATAGAGGAGCCGAACTTCTGGACATTTGTAGCACCAGCTCTACTCTGGAGTCTGCCGTTGGTGTGAAGTGGCATCCTGCTTCTGGAGTGAAAGGTTAGAGAGGCGGGGCTATGACATCATCGTCTTAGAAAAGTTGTGGTTTGGTTGTACAAACGAAGACGCGAAACCGGCGTTTCCAAATGTGTGCACTCTGGGACCCGGTTTCAGTGACTGAGAACATGGGTTGGGTGTGGACGAAAGGCCGATCTGATACTAAACTGTTGTGGACTCGACTGAAACTGTCTTCGTATGGACACTTCGCCTGAGTCATGTAATTATAGTTCCTACTACTGCGCTGACCCATGGGGAACCACGACTCATATTAATACTGATATCTAGGAACTGAAGGTAGAAAAAGCATTGTTCCTGTTTTTAACTTCATTTCCCATCATGCAGTGTGCTACTGCTCCTCTGGTCAACTGAGCAACATGATTATGAGGCTATTGTATCCAAAATAATAATTATAATTATAATAATAGCTTTATTTCTATAGCACCTTTTAAAAACAAAGTTTACAAAGTGCTTTGACAGAGAAAGCAGAGGGCCCAACAGCAGGATACAAGATGCGAGTAAAGACACTAAAACAGAAGCAACACAATAAGAGATGTGGACAACAAATGCAAAAACATGACACTAAGAACAAATGAAGTGAATCGGAGTAAAGTGGGCAGGGATAATGTAACATGATGCTGTCAAATCAATGTAAAAATGAAGAAATGAGATAGAGCAACATCATGTATGAGAATAGAAATTAATAACCAAACAGGATAAAATTCAAATTAAAAAAATAAATACAATTAAAAAGGACAAACATGACATAAAAGCAAGTCTATAAAAATGTGTTTTAAGAAGTGATTTCAAAGACTTCACTGATTCCTCAGCCTTATGTCCTGGGGCAGGCCGTTCCAAAGTGGGGGGGTCCTGATGGAAAAGGCCTGGTCCCCTTTAGATTTAAGCCTGGACTTTGGAACAGCTAGGAGCCCCCCCCCCCCCCGAGGATCTAAGGTTGCGTACTGGCTCGTAGTCAACTAGCATCTCAGCTATATAGCTAATGGCCAGGCCCATTTGGGCTTTAAAAGTGATCAGTAAAATGTTAAAATCAATTCTTAAACACACAGGAGCCATTGGAGGGAAGCCAGGACTGGGCTAATGTGAAGTCACCTGTTCAAACCAGTGAGAAGCCTAAAATAACTAATATCTGCCAAAATACTGGTCCTGTCAACTTACCCAGATCTTTAATGTGCAGATGGAACTATTCCTCAACTGTAGGAACCAAACTGGACAGATAAAATCATCTGCATTTGTCTGAACTGTGCAGATACACACACACAGACGCTCTGAGCCCTTCCAGTTTTATGAGATAGATATTTAAAAGCAGAACGAAGCAGGTGAAAAAGGCTTAAATCAAGTCAGCTTGAACGGTAAATACCAGAGCTCATACTGTCAGACATCCATGAATCATAGAAGGTCCTAACATGTTGTATTCACGTCACATAAACATGTTTCCTGAAGAGAAACTTGGAGGTCTGGCATTGAAACAGGAAACAAAAGCAGCTCTCCACATCCCCCAGAATAGAAAAGTCATTTACATCCCACACAGAGAGCCAAGCGCACACTCCCCTTTCTCCTGCATTGGCCTTTTGTCACTCCTGTTCTTGAAATGATAGACCCGGTGATATCAGCGGTTCTTTCAGTGCCGTGGTGGACGACTATATCACAGAGCTCCCAGTAGATCTGAAGCAGTGTCCTCCCCCAGGGAAGTCAATCAAAGCCTCCCAGCGGTGAGCCATTTGTCCAGGCCAGGCTGATCATTTTCCCTCTAATATGCCCCGTCCAGCAGCTCACAGGCTGATCAATGTTGTTGAAAACAGAAAACTGTCCGTTCTGTCGCCCAGCGCTGGGGGAGGGGAAAACGCGCTGAATTGATGACTTTGTAAACGGAAGCGGGGGTGGACTTGGTGACACCCGTGATTTCCCCCTCAAAACACGTCGCTGTCGTCCTCATCACGACCGAATTAGCAATTCGGAGCGCGGCCCCAGGGTTGGCGACTGTTTGTGTGGATGTTGGGTGTGATGAAGGCTCACATTTGTTTCCTGTCACTGACCTGTCACTCACTCCTCCATTAGAGCCCAAGGCAACAGCGCTTTTCCCCTCAGATAGTGGGGAAGACGTTCGCTGCGCCCAAAGAGGGAAGGACGTGGAGAGGAGAATGTTTACCGACCCCGCCCCCTCCCTCCAATCATCCACAGACACACCCCCCTCCACACAAAGCCCACGTCCTACCATCAAAGCTGTGAGGGACGAATGCCCTTCACAAAAGTGGTGAGCCCATGCCCCCCCCCCCCCCCCCCCCGCCTGCCAGTAGATGACATGGACCCCCACCCCCTCTGTGGTTGAACATTATTATATGGCATCGATCCTCCTCATTTGCACTTCTAAAGTAGCCTGAAGTTTAGTCCGATTTGGAGATTACATAATCCAATCACTGATCTGTTTGAAGTGTCATCGTAGCCTGGAACAGACATTCTCACCCCAGCTGACTGGAAGAGGAAGAGGAGAAGGAGGAAGGAAGAGGAGGAGGAAGGAAGAGGAGGAAGAAGGAAGAGGAGGAAGAAAGGAGGAAGAGGAAGAAGGAAGAGGAAGAAGGAAGAGGAGGAAGAAGGAAGAGGAGGAAGAAAGAGGAGGAAGGAAGGAGGAAGAAGGAAGAGGAGGAAGAAAGGAGGAAGAGGAAGAAGGAAGAGGAAGAAGGAAGAGGAGGAAGGAAGAGGAGGAAGAAGGAAGAGGAGGAAGAAAGAGGAGGAAGGAAGGAGGAAGAAGGAAGAGGAGGAAGAAAGGAGGAAGAGGAAGAAGGAAGAGGAGGAAGAAGGAAGAGGAGGAAGAAAGGAGGAAGAGGAAGAAGGAAGAGGAAGAAGGAAGAGGAGGAAGGAAGAGGAGGAAGAAGGAAGAGGAGGAAGAAAGAGGAGGAGGGAGGAAGAAAGGAGGAAGAAGGAAGAGGAGGAAGGAAGGAGGAAGAGGAAGAAGGAGGAGGATGTTCTCCTGTGTGTTAGTGTCCTCAGCTCCTTCTGCTGACTGTTCTTGTGTGTGTGTGTGTGTGTGTGTGTGTGTGTGTGTGTGTGTGTGGACCTGCAGCTGACAGTGTTCGTTCATGTTCCTCACATGGACTCATATCAGCAGCAGGACATTTATGTCAGTCCACAACACTGGGGGGGGGCCTGCTGTGATGGGGGGGTACCTCTATTCACACCGTAGATACTGTGGGGGGGGTACTTTCTATTCACACCGTAGATACTGTGTGTGTGTGGGGGGGGTACTTTCTATTCACACCGTAGATACTGTGGGGGGGGTACTTTCTATTCACACGTAGGATACTGTGTGTGTGTGGGGGGGTACTTTTCTATCACACCGTAGATACTGTGGGGGGGGTACTTTCTATTCACACCGTAGATACTGTGGGGGGGGGTACTTCTATTCACACCGTAGATACTGGTGTGTGTTTGGGGGGGGTACTTTCTATTCACACAGTAGATATGTGGGGGGGGGGGGGGAGACTTTCTATTCGCACCGTAGATACTGTGTGTGGTGGGGGGTGGTACTTCTATTCACACCGTAGATACAGTGGGGGGGGGGTACTTTCTATTCACACCGTAGATACTGTGTGGGGGGGTACTTTCTATTCACACCGTAGATACTGTGTGTGTGTGGGGGGGTACTTTCTATTCACACCGTAGATACTGTGGGGGGGGGGTACTTTCTATTTGCTCCGTAGATACTGTGGGGGGGGGGGTACTTTCTATTCACACCGTAGATACTGTGTGTGTGTGTGGGGGGGGTACTTTCTATTCACTCTGTAGATACTGTGTGTGTGTGGGGGGGTACTTTCTATTCACACCATAGATACTGTGTGTGTGTGGGGGGGGTACTTTCTATTCACACCGTAGATACTGTGGTGGTGGGGGGGTACTTTCTATTCACACCATAGATACTGTGGGGGGGGGTACTTTCTATTTGCTCCGTAGATACTGTGTGTGGGGGGGTACTTTCTATTCACACCGTAGATACTGTGGGGGGGGGGGTACTTTCTATTCACACCGTAGATACTGTGGGGGGGGAGGGGGTACTTTCTATTTGCTCTGTAGATACTGTGTGTGTGTGGGGGGGTACTTTCTATTCACACCATAGATACTGTGTGTGTGTGGGGGGGGTACTTTCTATTCACACCGTAGATACTGTGGTGGTGGGGGGGGTACTTTCTATTCACACCATAGATACTGTGGGGGGGGGGTACTTTCTATTTGCTCCGTAGAGACTGTGTGTGTGTGGGGGGTACTTTCTATTCACACCGTAGATACTGTGTGTGGGGGGGTACTTTCTATTCACACCGTAGATACTGTGTGTGGGGGGGTACTTTCTATTCACACCGTAGATACTGTGTGTGGGGGGGTACTTTCTATTCACACCGTAGATTCCGTACACATCCAGTCTCATAAATGCACACCTCCTGCTGTACATACCAAAAACGGACGCTTTAGTCCAATCTGTGGTTCCACTAGAAATCCTATGATGGATTTGACGCCTGTATTTGTGACATCCTCATTTCCTCACTAGAACTTTTCTTCGTCCTTGCTTTCTAGACACATTTTCACATTTCTTGGCACAATGTGAGCACCAACTGTCCATCAGCAGATTAACGTGACACCAGTAAATGGCACTTTGTAGATCATCAAAAACTTTGGAAAGAAGCCAGGCAACATAGGGTTTAAATAAATAAATAAATGAATAAATATCCAACTCAAAACTGGCATCAGTGTTTGTAAAACAAACCAGACTTGACTAAAGGCTTAATTAAAGGTTTAATTATGTGACATGTTTATTGTGGATGAAGGTTACATGATAAATGCATTTAGAAACAATAACAACAAATAAGTAGATGAGTAAACAAGAATGCACAGAAAAAACCAAAATAAACGCAGGATCTACAGACAAAACACTGAACAAGAAGATGGGAATGTCCAGAGTAGTTTGTGTGGTTAACTAAGGTGGAGCCTTCAACAGCTAACCTGTCTGGACGAACCGTCGGTCTGTACAAGTCCACATGACAACAGGACAGATTCAACCAATAATGGGAAACAAATACCAAACAAATCTACAGAAGCTCAACAGAAACAACCCCAGTAGTCCTCAGAAATGGTCCCAGTCATTCAGAGCATCTGTTCTGTGTATGTATGAGATGAACAAAGACATGTTTGGATGAAGTAAATACATGTTTTCTTCTGTGAGGACTGTCGAATATATGAAACTAATGAAATAATTAAGAACATCTATCTGAACTAACTGACTTGATGTTATTGTCCAGCTCTAACTCTATCACCGTGAGGTCAAACTGGTTTCCAAACTGGTTTCCAAACAGCTCCAACAGCCTGTTTGATCCTTCATGTCTGAGTTTAATCAGTTTAATGAGGGTTTAGAAGGGGCTCCTTTATTTCAGTGGCTCCGGTGCATAGTGGTTCAGGGTCTGAGCTGCAGTCGATGGTCATTTTAAACATGTTTCTTTGTGGTATTTTCAGCGGTGCATCAGTTGACTTTGTGCTCAGCCGTGTGTGTGGAGATAACACGGTCCTTTCTTTACCTTCCCCTGACCTGGACAGCACAGATAAATGAAACAGGAGTGTGAAGTGAAGTCAGCCTAATTCTATATCTGCAGAGTCCAAACACACACAGTGGAAGCTAACTTCATGTTAGCTGCTAATGTAAGGCGCTAATGTTAGCTAAAGTGCCAAACTTCCCCTCAGTCTGACTGAACTGCTGTTGGCTCGCTAGCTACTGTTAGCCTGTTAGCTTGTTAGCTAAAGGTAGCTCATTGATTGGGGGAAAAATGTAAACACATTTATATTATTTTTCTTTGAATTAATTATTAAGAAATAGAAGTCACGTGAAGTGTGGTAGTATTCTGTTAAGCCAAACAGTTTCCATGACAACAGAGAAGTGATGCTCATCAGTTGAAAAAAAGATGATGATGATGATGATGATGGATCCATGACCCTTTTAGCTGAAGGTTTAACAGGATTTCCTCTGTATGATATATACCCATTATGATTGGATCAGAAGCTTTGTTGTCATCATATAAACACAAGGCATCAACATGACGACATTCAAGAGGTTCAAGTCGGTACAAATCAGTTCACCATCAAAGAAAACATGTACTGTAAATACCAGAAATAAAAGTGGTTAGACAGTAAAAACACACACCTATCAACAGACAACAAATAAACGTTTAATGGTGGTTTGTAGGTGAATAAATAGGTATTATTGCACATGAGGAGGGAAGGAGCAGAAAGTGCATTATTATGAAGTGTCTGTTTTTACCCAGACACTCAAACTTAATGCATATTAGCAAGTGTTTCACCTGGTTTTATGGACTTGTATTAATGGTAAATAGTTGGAATGTTTGCATCTATATTTTCTGCTTGTATATATCTGTGATCTCCGTACGTTTATATATCTGTGATCACCATACGTTTATATATCTGTGATCACCGTATGTTTATATATCTGTGATCACTGTACGTTTATATATCTGTGATCACCATACGTTTATATATTTGTGATCACCATACGTTTATATATCTGTGATCACCGTATGTTTATATATCTGTGATCACTGTACGTTTATATATCTGTGATCACCGTACGTTTATATATCTGTGATCACCGTATGTTTATATATCTGTGATCACCGTACGTTTATATATCTGTGATCACCATACGTTTATATATCTGTGATCACCGTATGTTTATATATCTGTGATCACCGTACGTTTATATATCTGTGATCACCATACGTTTATATATCTGTGATCACCGTATGTTTATATATCTGTGATCTCCGTACGTTTATATATCTGTGATCACCATACGTTTATATATCTGTGATCACCGTATGTTTATATATCTGTGATCACCGTACGTTTATATATCTGTGATCACCATACGTTTATATATCTGTGATCACCATACGTTTATATATCTGTGATCACCGTATGTTTATATGTCTGTGATCACCATACGTTTATATATCTGTGATCACCATACGTTTATATATCTGTGATCACCATACGTTTATATATCTGTGATCACCGTATGTTTATATATCTGTGATCACCGTACGTTTATATATCTGTGATCTCCGTACGTTTATATATCTGTGATCACCATACGTTTATATATCTGTGATCACCGTATGTTTATATATCTGTGATCACCGTACGTTTATATATCTGTGATCACCATACGTTTATATATCTGTGATCACCGTATGTTTATATATCTGTGATCACCGTACGTTTATATATCTGTGATCACCGTACGTTTATATATATGTGATCACCGTACGTTTATATATCTGTGATCACCGTACGTTTATATATCTGTGATCACCGTACGTTTATATATCTGTGATCACCGCGTACGTTTATATATCTGTGATCACCGTACGTTTATATATCTGTGATCACCGTACGTTTATATATCTGTGATCACCGTATGTTATATATCTGTGATCACCGTATGTTTATATATCTGTGATCACCGTACGTTTATATATCCGTGATCACTGTACGTTTATATATCTGTGGTCAGTGTATGTTTATATATCTGTGGTCAGTGTATGTTTATATATATGTGATCAGTGTATGTTTATATATCTGTGATCAGTGTATGTTTATATATATGTGATCACCGTACGTTTATATATCTGTGATCAGTGTATGTTTATGTATCTGTGGTCAGTGTATGTTTATATATCTGTGATTACCGTATGTTTATATATCTGTGGTCAGTGTATGTTTATATATCTGTGATCACTGTACGTTTATATATCTGTGATCAGTGTATGTTTATATATCTGTGGTCAGTGTATGTTTATATATCTGTGATCACTGTACGTTTATATATCTGTGATCACTGTACGTTTATATATCTGTGATCAGTGTATGTTTATATATCTGTGATCACCGTACGTTTATATATCTTCTGTGATCCCTGTGTGTGTCCAGCCTCAGTCTGGGTTCTGCTTCTATAATCTCTAATCTATAACCTAATGCAGACCACCTCCTGCTCTACCATTGGACCCTTTAAAGCTACATTTATATAAGTGGGTGTAAATAAAGCTGGGTGCTGCTGCTGTTTGCAGGTGCTTCTGTCTCCAGTTCTATATACTCATATCCAGCTGCAGCGGCTGTGCTGTCAGCTGTTTTCATTATATATGTGCTGTTTGTCCGCCGCTGACCCTAATTATTTAAACGTAGCATTAATCCTGTGAATCCAGGGGAATGTGAAAGTGAATGAGGGTCGTCCAGAGGTTAATGATGGTCAGAATAATCTGGGTGGTTCTCATGGTGGTCTTTTCAGAGCCTGTATTGAATGTGACAGTTGGGTCATTAGAGCAGGTGGGCTCACTGGTGTTAGCGGGTCCTGTGGTGTCGGTGCCTGTGAATATGGAGGTGTTTGTAACCTTTACTGTGGTTGGAGGATCACCTGGAGGTTTGGACCCAGTTCCAAATGCTTCTGTCATTTGACTGTTTTGTTTGTCGTCCTGTATGAAAGCAGAGCCGTCACGCTGGGCCCTTTAATAGTCCAGGTCCCAGTGGGTTAAGTGTCCAGGTTGGACTGCTTTGGATTTGTACCGCAGGTCTGCAGGCGGCCGAGGTTTCCGTGGGCTGCGGCCTAATCGATAAGATCTTGGGTGGCCACTTACATGTTCTGCATGAAAGCATTTGCCGGGTTAGAGTTCCTCACAAACAAAGCAGAAAGGAAAATTGAGTGGTGAAAAGCAAATTGAACTACTGTAAGTAAAAAAAATGCTGAATACTAATTTAACATCTTGAAAGCTTTTGGTTTGGATTCGAGGCGAGTTAACGTCAACAGGTGTTAATGGAAGCGAGCGGAGATGGAAAGAGCTTTGACCATTCTTATTTTACTTCTTTATTACCTGTGCTTGTTTTTTTGTAGAATTGGTCACATTTTACACCCAAGTACATGCACAGAAACGCCTCATACACCCAGTGCTGTTCCATCTGTGTTGCCATAGTAACCATGGTAATGCTATGAGATGCATGTAGTAATAAACATGTACTATTCATCCATGTAACCAGGAAACGTCAGCTAAAAGCACCAAAAAACAAGCACTTAAATGCACAAATATCAAAAACAAGCTAACAATCTGAGACCAGTATTTTAGGAATAATTGAATAAAACAGACCACATGACAAAGGCTGCACAGCAGAGCTAGGTCTAAGCTACGCCTAAGCTAGATCTAAACTACATCTAAACTACGTCTAAGCTAGGTCTAAGATAGATCTAAACTACATCTAAACTACATCTAAGCTAGGTCTAAGATATGTCTAAACTACATCTAAGCTAGGTCTAAGCTACGCCTAAACTAGGTCTAAACTACATCTAAACTACATCTAAGCTAGGTCTAAGATACATCTAAACTACATCTAAACTACATCTAAGCTAGGTCTAAGATATGTCTAAACTACATCTAAACTACGTCTAAGCTAGGTCTAAGATATGTCTAAACTACATCTAAACTACATCTAAGCTAGGTCTAAGATATGTCTAAACTACATCTAAGCTAGGTCTAAGATATGTCTAAACTACATCTAAGCTAGGTCTAAGCTACGCCTAAACTAGGTCTAAACTACATCTAAACTACATCTAAGCTAGGTCTAAGATACGTCTAAACTACATCTAAGCTAGGTCTAAGATATGTCTAAACTACATCTAAACTACGTCTAAGCTAAGTCTAAGATATGTCTAAACTACATCTAAACTACGTCTAAGCTAGGTCTAAGATATGTCTAAACTACATCTAAACTACGTCTAAGCTAGGTCTAAGATACGTCTAAACTACATCTAAACTACATCTAAGCTAGGTCTAAGATATGTCTAAACTACATCTAAACTACATCTAAGCTAGGTCTAAGATATGTCTAAACTACATCTAAACTACGTCTAAGCTAGGTCTAAGATATGTCTAAACTACATCTAAACTACATCTAAGCTAGGTCTAAGATATGTCTAAACTACGTCTAAGCTAGGTCTAAGATACGTCTAAACTACATCTAAACTACATCTAAGATATGTCTAAACTACATCTAAACTACATCTAAGCTAGGTCTAAGATATGTCTAAACTACATCTAAACTACGTCTAAGCTAGGTCTAAGATATGTCTAAACTACATCTAAGCTAGGTCTAAGGCCGTCCAACAGGACAAATATTATTTCTGCTGTTTAAAGTCACTGAATCAGATTTCAAACTAAAGTCACATTATGATCCAAACAGTACAAATGTTGTCTGACTTTTACTGTTTTTGGATCAGAACTTGGTTTTATACAAATGGACTGTCTATTTTCCATTAATGTGTTGTTTTGTGTTACATTAAAACCTTGGGCCATTTGTTTTCAGTTGGAATCATTTGAATGTTTTGCGTTTCATTAAAATGATTCTAACTGAAAACAAACATTTTATAGTTTTTTGCTCAATCAGGAGCTGTCTGACTTTCCTGCCTCTGTTCTTTTTCTTTCTTTCTTTCTAGTTTTCAGTTAGTGTCGCCTAAAACTACCTTGAGTTCAGGGTTGAAAGGTCAACATTTTCATTCAACACTTGTCAGATGTTTCTAATTGTTTGTGCTGCTTCTTGTTATGGGGTCAGAGGTCACAATAAATAGTAACTTTAACCTGTTTTTTTAATTTTTGCATCGTTTAAGGCTGTGAACGTATTTCCTGTTTTTTCATGTTGTATCAGAAGAAAAGAGAAGAAGAAATAAGTATGTTAATATTAACGCTGAAAAAAAAACAAGTCAATGGAAAAATAGGTTTACACGTTCTAACTGTATATATAATGAAATCACGCTACAGAAAACACAGGGAAGCCGGTCAGATAAATCATGTCAGATGTGACAGCGTCATTAATAAAAACCACATAAGCCCAAAGACATTATCTATTAATGTGGTATGGCTCCGTTTTCAGCTTTGTCATGATGTATTTGTCAGTTAATCCTCAAACTGTGATTATGAATTCATTATCCTCTTGCATTGTTTTATAATTACAAGGGGTATGTTTATTTTATGGAAAACAAAGTGTATACATGAAGGTCTATATGTCTATGTGAAAGTAGGTGTGTGCTGTAAATGTGCGGCTGCAGTGTGTACATGCGACTTCCATCATGGACGCTGCTGAAGTCACTGCGGCTGTTTGTGATCCTAACGAGCACATCAGGCTTTCACTTAATTAACAACATGTCATGGCTTACCTGGCACACATGTGGCGTGACACCGTGCCGCCGGTCGGCCGTGCTTTGGCATAAGCGGAGTCGAAGCAGGAGTGCTCGGGGCCCAGGGGTGCACTTGATTCGCTCATCAACATAATGAGGTCATTTTAAACAGATTGCCGCTGAGACACATAATAGGCGCATCATCAATGTGCCAGCCTGACCTTTACTAACAAAGCATAAAAGCATCGTCTGTGGCTTCATGCTCATGTTTTCAGTGCCGTCTTCATATCAAATTTCCAGATGTGTGTCTCTTTTCCTTTTCATAAATGATCTAAATTGACTGGGGTTCTGATTAATGCATCCATTAAAAAGGTCCCATATGATTACTTGCATGTTAATTTCCATCTGCGATCCAAATATTAGCTGTGATTTTCACAGGCGCAGCATGTTGGAAGAAAGAGGAAGTACTTAAAGAAATAAGCAGTAAGTGTGCACTAATAAATGGGATTCTGTGCACCGACTGAGGCAATCATAACAATATTCAACATGCAAATAATAGAGTTCTAGAGACCACTATTCCACAAGACACTGACCTTCTGGATCTTAGTCAGTATAATAATATAGTCTGAAATCTAAAGGACAGCAAACATCTGAAAAGGACTGCAAGGAATATCACATGGAAGCTGCATTTTTCTTTAAATGTTATGTTGTTTTGTAGCAGTTTAACTTATATAGTAGTTTTCTTATAAATATTTATATTACCTTCCATATATGTGTATATATATATATATATATATATATATATATATATATGTATGTGTGTGTGTGTAATTGCCTTTATTTAATGTTTTTTTTTCATTCTTACTGTCTTTTTGTATTTAGTGTGTCAAACACTAAACTAAATGACACTAGTATACTCTGTACAGCCACAGTTCATATATACTGAATACATGCAGACCTTTCAGATTTGTGTTAGTTGCACCGTTGTGATTCCATACGTGGACATACAGGGTTTGTATAAATTAAACTGAATGTGTTGGTTTAGTATTGTCTACTGTAATAGGAACGGATGCGTCCTTTCCCTTGAACCCGGGGCCCATTAAACAGTGGAGGTGGCGGTGCAGGTTTGTTATTGGCCTCATACAAATAGACAAGCTCAAATAGAAACTGTGCACTGACTGATGTTCTCGTCTCTTCCTGCCGTTCAGTGAGAGATGCACTCTATCTGCGGTCAGTGAAAAATGGCAGAGTGCTTTTGGGTAGATATGCCAACTCGTATGCACTGTCGAGTCTCAGCAGGCTCACACTGATCCGCCGGAGCTGGGGGCTTTCATTTTCAGGCCCGTGTGAGTTCATGTACAATATTTGTATTTTTACCTGACTGCACTGCGCTGCACTTTCTTTGTCGGTGAGAACACACTGCATTTTTAAGCCTTCCGCGTGTTTTTGAGCACGACACCAGAGCCAAAGTAACACGACTTCAGCTGGGTTTAAAACAATGATCTGTGTTTGGAGGATTCCAATCAGCACCGGACAGCAGCGTCACCAATATGTCATCTTTAGACAAATTTCAAATGCTTAGCATAACAAAGTAAATTGCCTAAAGAACAAATGTAATAACGCAGCCTAATATTGCCCATGCATCAGGGGTTGTTTTGATGCCTGTTATCACCATCTGAGTCATTAGTCAGTGCAGACAAATGCAGACAGTCACACTGCACTGGGATGAACTATGTGCTTTTAACCAAACCTCACACTCTTTGGATTTTGTCTGCATGATTAACTCCAAAAACTCTAAATTTAAAGTTCTCGTAGTCACACAGATATTCTTAAACTGGTCATTTTCGCACCCACATACACAAATACAATCACGCATACATCATGAATCCTGGCATCGGTTTGTTTATGACGTGAAATTACTTTCTGTTTTTTTATCGTCGATGTTATGAATTATCTCATATTTACTATCAGTTACTCTGGTTTGAAAAATGTTTTATGATGTTTGCAGAATAAATGTGCTCCTCAGATTAATGCTGCCCCTCCTCTCAGTCCTTGTCAACAGTACAGTCCTGTAGATCAGCTGGAGGAAGGGGGGGGGCAGTGCAGATTAAAAATGTCAATTCCAAACATCACACTCTGCTCTATGATATAAAAGCCAAGGTTAGAGAAGCTGAATGTGGAAAAGAAACCCTGGCTAGAACGTCATGATGAAACCAACACATGCACACATAAACACACACACACACACACACACACACACACACACACGACGTCTGTGTGTCAGGAATCAACACTGTAACCTCCGTCAGGGTTCAGCCGCCATGAGACGTGCTTTAGCCTGAATAATGTCCCTCCATCGCGTGCCTTCTAAGCCACACTGGCCTTTGACTTGTTTACACAGATTAAAGATTTGATGTTGAAACATGCGCTGGATCAAACAGCGTCTCAGCCGAGGCGTAACAAATGTCAGCATGATGAAGGGGGCGACTCTAATGCTGCATTATCTGTGTTCTGTTGTTTAGTGGAGACAAGAGGGAAGCAGGTGTGATGGATGTCCAGCAGACACACACGTTTCTACCTGTCTCTACCTGTCTGTGGAGAGGCGGGGCGGGGGGGGGGGGGGGCTGCTATTTAGCCTGGGGGGTGGGGGGGTTGGCTGAGGCAGTCCAATCTGCAGATGTTTGCTGGTTGACGGGGTGGAAGCATCGAATGGACATGGCACAGTTTGGCCCTGGGAGGTTTCAGTCTGACACTGGAGGAGGACAGACGAGAGCAGGTCCAGGTCTAAATGGGGGGGGTCAGCACAGGACAGGCAGGTGTCACCTGGTGCATTGTGGGTTAACAGCCTCACAGTGATGTTGGCTCATCCCACAGTGGACCTCCATGAAACTCAGCCGCATTGTCGTATCCCCCTGATGCATCCTGCCTTCAATTTTACTACTGTTTGATTTTTTCCCCCTTGTCAAACCATTCTTACATTGATTTGACATTTTATACTTGTTTTCCTTTGAACTTCTTAAATCCTGATGTCATCTTGAGACCTAGCAATGTATTTTTGTCCAAGAGTTTCGCCACTTTACTTTAAAAAAGTCATTCCATAAAAAATAAATGTATCTGGAAAAAAATGTTGCCTTATGCTGTTTCCAATCAAGACAATTATTATATATTTATATTATTAAATACTGGCAGCATTGTACCCGTGGCACCATTGTACGATAGCGCCCTCCCGTGGTGCAACAGCGGAATTGCACCCGTACGCCCTCCTGTGCTGCAACATGCGTCGGACACAGAACATCCATTATAGTAGGATTAATATTAATATTAACATAAGAAAGCCAAACTTTTTGCTTTTCTGGGTCTCAGATGGTTATCTATTATGTTACGTCACCAGGTATTTACGAACTCTGAGTGAGAAGCAGAATCTGTTTCAATGGTAGAAACCTATCTTCACCTTCAGTTTACGACCCAGGGTTCTGAAGTGGATTTGGAAGGAAAGCTCCTGTTGTACCAGAAAACCAACATGTTTATAACTGGAACTAGTTCTGTTGGAGGGCCTGTGGACGTTATTATTGACCGGCTGATCACTGGAATGCCTCGTTTATGTGGAAACATCATGATTTAGGATTAGAGTTTGTTAGATTTGACTCTTTTTTTCCTGTTTGGCAGCAACAGCATGAAGTTTGGCAGAAGGCCACAGGAATAATTCTATTGTTTTTATAGAGTTTTTAGGCTAAAGTTACTAAAACTCAGATGCACTTTTATTTGCAGATACTATAGAGATGAGGCGCTGAAGTGTGGACTGGTAACTGTTGGAGAGCTTTGTAATGGACTGACAGTGTGGACCTGCTGGATTTAGCACCGTTGATCGTGTTCTGAGTAAAAACTTCAGCTGAACACCACAGTGACTCAAACATCTAGATCTGAAGAAAAGCTGAGGAACAGTCTGTCATGGTTCATCAGCCGCTGGAACTGCACTAAACATTTTACAAGGAATTACTTGAACAGCAGTAAAATATTTACACGTGGTGTTTACAAGTGATTAGTGATAGTGTTTTTGTTGTCTGGATGGTGTGGTCGAAGCTAACGGAGGCAGGAAAGGGTTAGGGTTAGGGCAGGGGTTTTTAAGCTTGGGGTCGGGACCCCACATGGGGTCGCCTGGAATTCAAATGGGGTCACCTGAAATTTCTAGTAATTGATAAAAAAAAAAAAAAACAACTAAAACTTACTAATAAAAAATATATGGTGAGTTGACAGGCAATCACAAAACATAAAAGACATGACAAACTGTGAGTGTGAAACTGCAGCACTGTGGTTCTGTTTCTGTGTGGTTCTGTTTCTGTGTCACATGTTCACTGTGGTCAGTTTCAGATGCTGCAGCTCTTTCATAATTCATAGTTTCAGTTCTTGTTTGTTCAGTATTAATTGTCCTCCTTGTAAATCACAGCTGGACTGACTGGACAGATCCTGAGCCTTTATCTACACCTGGATTTACTGCCTCTGTCCACAAGAATAGACATTATATAGACTAAATGTGTCTAACATTAACGTTTATTTGCAACATAGCATAGTAAACTATTACATGATCAAAAACACATTAATTTTAGCAAAAAAAATGTCTCCGTTTTGAATGTCTGGGGTTGCCAGAAATTTGTGTTGTTAAAATGGGGTCAGGAGACAGAAAAGGTTGGGAAGTGCTGGGTTAGGGTTATGTTCACTTTAACCCCCTTTGGCCAAATCTAGTGTTAGACTGAGTTAAAGTTCCTGCCCTTTAATTTAGATTAGAGTGTCTTTGTGTCAGACTTATTCCATCCATATTTATATGTGAAAGTACTCAGATATTAGAACTGCACAAGGACATGTGACCTGGAAACAGGAGGTCAAAGGTCACATATGTTCAGTGTTCATCTGCTCCATGACCAGATGCATATCTGAATGAATTCAACAGAGAATGGGATTATGTCTTTGAATGGACAGACAGACGGACAGATGACCAAATCATTACATAACCCCTTTGGCCCAAAGTTGGCTGAGGGGTAAAAACCGAGGAAAGGCCAAAGCCCTCAAAAGCACAGAGCTGTCCATCAACAAGGACTTTACTGGCAGTGTTGAAATGCACAAACCCGACTTGGAGAATAGACCGGTCCAAACCACCTCAGTCCCTCCTTTGTAGTTGTTGGACCATTGTCCCAGCAGTCGATTATCACAGGTGTTGTTAAATGAACGTGTCTGTAGTAAAGGAGTCTTGGTGAGCATGTTTATCTTCTAATCCTGGATGTAGATGTTCTCAACTTAATGGATGTCCAAGGTTTAAGTGGCTTTAACAACCGTCCCATTGCTTTGCACCTTTTCTTCATACAGGAATTTCTTCTTTTAACACAGTGTCAGACAATGTGGGTTCAGTCAAAACAAACCTGGTGAAAATCTGACTGCAAGCAGTTTGATAGTTCTAACAGTACTATTATGGGGTAGAAATGGGACAGAAATTACACCGATAAGGAAAGTAGATAGATGTTAAAATCAATATATTGTGTTTAGATTATGAGCAAAAACACCAACTATTCAAACACTTTGGTGTAGTATTCACTTTTTTATACAGAATGTGATGAAAATATGTTATTATTGCGATCACTGACTGTTCTATGACTAGATTAGAGAAATGCATAAGGACTGGTTTAATTTAATGTAAAGTACCTGCATATATTCCAATCAATACACTGATAAACCACCTTTTCATCAGTGCTGTTTGTCAGTAACAAGAGCTGCAATGATTAGACAATTAATTATCCATTCTTAAATTATTTATCTAATTTTGTAATCATGTTCAGTTTAAGTAAACGTTTAAGAAAAAGAAGACAAATTCTCTGACTCCAGGTTCTTGAAATTCAGTGAATGGATGTTTTTTTCCTTGTCTGAGACAGTGTAGTGAGCTTTTCTTTGGATTTGGACCAAAACATGACCTTTAAAGACATGATCTTGGCCTGTGGTAAGCACACCTTCACCAGTTCATTGGTTACTGCAGACGATCCTCAACAGGCTCATGTGCAGTGAAATTAAACTGAAGTTTAGCCTCAAAGCCGTACGTCCGTTTGTAGTAAATAAAAACAGAATTATCCTTTATCATTCTATAATTGTGTCTCCTGCAGCTGATGTAAAATGGACAGCAGCCTCCTGTTTCAGGCACATGACCCCACCTGTCCGCTGTCCTGGGAATGACTAATGATTGTGCACCTCAGCACGTCCAGCATTTGGACAGAATTCACTGTGTCCTTCATGTGGCAGACACGGAGTGAGCATGGGGACGGGGATGGGGATGGGTGTGGGGATGGGTGTGGGGACGGGCATGGGTGTGGGTGTGGGGACGGGGATGGGTGTGGGTGTGGGGACGGGGATGGGTGTGGGTGTGGGGATGGGGATGGGGACGGGGATGGGGACGGGGATGGGGATGGGTGTGGGGACGGGGATGGGGACGGGATGGGGGATGGGTGTGGGGACAGGGATGGGGATGGGTGTGGGTGTGGGGACGGGGATGGGTGTGGGGATGGGGATGGGTGTGGGGACGGGGATGGGTGTGGGGACAGGGATGGGGATGGGTGTGGGGACGGGCATGGGGACGGGCATGGGGATGGGTGTGGGGACAGGGATGGGTGTGGGGACGGGCATGGGGACGGGGATGGGTGTGGGGACGGGCATGGGGATGGGGATGGGGATGGGTGTGGGGATGGGGATGGGGACGGGCATGGGGATGCACCGTCACCAACCTGGAGTTAAGACTTGACTGAGTGTTAAGAGCAGCCACAATCTTTCTGTCATCACATCCTAAATACTATTATCCATCACTGACAGAATATAATCACATCATGTAGGAGTTGTATTTGAGTTTTCCATCTTTTAGTTCTCCGTCAGAAACACTGTGAATCAACAGGCAAATGTTGGTTTTCAAACCAATTTCATGCAATGAATCACAGCTTTATCAGCAGCCAATGTGGTGGAGCTGACTTTTCTGTTCTGTCTAAATGCTGTGGAACACAGATCATTAGATCATGGTGGTGTCAGATTTCTGAGTAAAAAATAGAACGAATCCAGGCTTTGGTTTAAACATGTAAAATAATTATAATCCAGCGTGCTGACCTTTTTGCCGACCCTTTTTTAAAGGCTGCTCTGCTGACAGGCTCTAATTAACATTAGCCTCCAGCAGCTGACTGGTGTCTTCTGGGAAGTGGAGAACAATGGCGGCCAGGCTGTAGTCCTGTAAAACACAGCCAAAGGCCATCAGTTCATCTGTTCACACCCCCCCCCCCCTCTTCTCCTGCTCCAGTGAAGGCACAAACAGCTGGGGAGGTAAAGGCTGCTATTACACATGCTTTCTCTCCCTTTTTCGTGTCATCCATTTACTTCATATTAACAGTCATTTGTTTGACTGACAGCTTGAAGAAGGCACTTAAGGAAATGTAAGGCGTGGGCGGGTCCATACAAACACATAGGCTGTGGATGCACGTGTCCCATTGGACTTGGAGGCTTTATCCAGCACTAACACTTGCAGCTCACAGCAGCGTTGGGACTCTGTTCAGCTTGTCGTCGGTGCCTCAGCCTGAGTCTGGTATCCTTCATGTCCTTCTAAAAGACCAATGACAAATCAAAGGGCTGAACTGTTGAAGCCTGACATTTGCCTCACACCTTTGTGCGCTTGGACTTTGATGTCAGATCACAGTAGAAGTTTGACTTTATTCAGTTTGTAAATCAGGAAGAAGTCAGTCACAGGTTGTTAGAAGACGCACAGCGCTCTATTTCAGCTGGTTTTAAACTAGCATCAACTTGGAACTGTTGAGCTGGTAACTGATGTAGGAGTAGATGTAGACCCAAAGGAAGGTCTGTCTTCCATTTGTTTTAAATGTGCGTTTATGTAGGACAGGGGTGTCAAACTCATTTTAGTTCAGGGGCTACATTCAGCTAAATTTGATATGACATGGGCCGAACCAGTAAAATTATAATATAATGATATATAAATAATGTCAACTCCAAACTTTTCTCTATGTTTTAGAGTAAAAAAATGTAAAATTACATGATGAAAATGTTTGCATCTCCAAACTATCCTTTCAAACAATGTGAATAATATGATCAACTGAAAAAAATGTGTAATTTTAACAATATTATGCTTCAGTTTATCATTTACACATGTACATTATAACTTACAGATCACAATGGATCTACAAATACACAAAACATTTACTTCTCTTAAAACATTTCAGGTTGTTCATATTTGTTCAGGTTATTCAGATATTTTTGCAAAATTATACTTTGTTTTAGTGTAAATACATGAAAACATTTACAAAGAGAAAATTTTTGGAGTATTTATAGGTTATTATGACCCACTTGAGGTTGAATTGGTCTGAATGTGGAACCTGAACTAAAATGATTAATATCTTTGTGTAATTTTTGCATTTCACAAATTCATCCCGCGGGCCGGATTGGACCCTTTGGCGGGTCGGATTTGACCCCTGGGCCGCATGTTTGACACCCAGTCAGATTCACAGGATATAAGTAAATATTTCAGCTTTACAATGATTGGATGGTCTTGGTCCTTCCTGTTATTTGTGTGTTATTATTTTAAAAGTCTCTTTGGCTGTGTTCAAGGGTCTGCGCGTAGAATTAGAACCTGAAAAAGATACAAATGGATTGGATTCATTTACACCAAGTCATGTGACCACTAGAGGGAGTAGTGAGCCAGTCTGCTGGTCTATCACGGGGAGGAAAACTAACACCACAGGGCCTTTGAGCAAAGCATCAGGAAGAGACCAGATGGGATGAGAACCATGAAGAAACAACTTTTAGAGTCAAAGTGAGACAGTGATCATCAAATGTTGAATCCCTGTAGTTGTTTTCTCCACTGGACTCAGTTTGAAATGAACAGATGCAGTTGGATGGAAAATGACAGAGTTTCTAATTCACAGGTGAGTTTGACTCTGAGGCTGATGAAGGTACACAGTTATTATGGGATGTTCTTATCTTTACTAAGTTTCCATTTGTTGATCCATGGTTCAGACTAAACTGTGACAGTTCTGACCTTGTTTGTTGGATTCAAACAGATCTTTAGTTCAGTTATTGATGACACAAACCAACAGAAAACAGAGGATTAGTGGTTTTACTGTGGCTCTTTTAGACTAAAAACACAGCTAAGCTAACAGAGCTAAGCTAACAGGGGATTAGTAGTTTTACTGTGGCTGTTTTAGACTACAAACACAGCTAAGCTAACACAGCTAAGCTAACAGGGGATTAGTAGTTTTACTGTGGCTGTTTTAGACTAAAAACACAGCTAAGCTAACAGAGCTAAGCTAACAGAGGGGATGAGTGGTTTTCCTGTGGCTGTTTTAGACTAAAAACACAGCTAAGCTAACACAGCTAAGCTAACAGGGGATTAGTAGATTTACTGTGGCTGTTTTAGACTACAAACACAGCTAAGCTAACAGAGCTAAGCAAACAGGGGATTAGTAGATTTACTGTGGCTGTTTTAGACTACAAATACAGCTAAGCTAACACGGCTAAGCTAACAGGGGATTAGTAGTTTTACTGTGGCTGTTTTAGTCTAAAAACACAGCTAAGCTAACAGAGCTAAGCTAACAGAGGGTATTAGTAGTTTTACTGTGGCTGTTTTAGTCTAAAAACACTGCTAAGCTAACAGAGCTACACTAACAGCACTATAATGTAAACTGTCAGCTGATGTAGGACATGATGATTATAAGACAGTTCTATTTAGAACAACTGTTAAAATCAGCAGCCATAAGTTTTATATTTTAGAAAAAAAAACTTGAACCCATCAAACAGATGTGTGTAAACAATGACTTTTCTTCTTTATTCTGTGACTGAACCAGTCTGTGAACACACAGGGTTAATTCATTGGTGGTTTTTGTCCTAACTTGTGTTCTTGTACCAGACTGCCCCCTGTTGTTGAGATTTCGGAACATCAATACCACATAGAACCCCTTTAAAGAACAATGTCCTCTGAGCAGTTACACTTTAAAATGTAATTGCTGCTTGTTTTTTGTCTTTTCAGTGACTTTAATACAGTGAAATTCCTCATGTTTTCTCACCAAAACAACTGCTTGTAATACTGCAAAAATGTATGTGATGTACTTAATGAAGTAGCAAAACCTAAGGAACCTTTACCTCTGTTCCTTATTCAGGAACAATTGTGAGTGATCCCAGACCGCAATACCAGAGAGAATACTAAATATGCTAAAATAGTTTGTTTTTCCATTCTGGGCTGTACAAGATGGTGGTACATGATTATGCATTAGTGTATAATAAAAACATAATTATGAATATTAAATTCCCCTTCTGCAAATGGATGCCCCTGAATCATATACACCATACCTGTAATAATAAGCATAAATAATGTGCTCTCAGAGACCCAGAGTGTGTTTGTCAATGTATGATTCATTGAGATATTTGCACCAAGGTCAGCCCACTTCTGCAGATGAGACTGGACTCATAGAATATGCTCTCACCCTGGTAGCATTACAACACATGCTTGAAAAAGACAACAACACATTCCCCACACCTTGTGTAATTTGTGTAGAGTACAAGTACTCCCTGCGTACTTGCCATTTTTCACTGAAAAAATCAATCAGCTGCATCATGGGGGCTCATTTTCATCATCACTTCATTGACTTTCTCTGCGGCTAAATGTTCTTTACAACTACCTGGTGATGGGGCTGGAGGCCGAAGGGATGGAAGAACGCCGTAATGAGCTCGGGGTGCGTTCACTTGTTCCTGCTTCAGCCTTGTTAGCTGACATTTAGAGGAGGCGCTCACGTGCTGCTGACAAAAGCATTCTCACTAATGTTCTTGCGAGGTGAGGCAGGTACAGCTCTTTGCTTGATCTCGGCAGCTTTGAAACAGTCATGACACGAGGATCACAGGAAGGAGGCGCTCGGCCCTCGCTGGGATGTCACGCTGATGCGGCAGTTTGTTGGGTGATTTTTAATTGCCCAATTGTTGGCAGGATATCGTGGAAAAAACAGAGTAATCATCTTAATTACTTTGTATTTGTTGCAATTCACAAATTCGTACAGATGCAAAACAGAAAAATCTGACTCTATTTGTACAAATTGTTATATGTCTAGTGTATTGTTTAAGTATATGTTGTATATACACTGAACAAAAATATAAACGCACCACTTTTGTTTTTGCTCCCATTTTTCATGAGCTGAACTCAAAGATCTAAAACTTTTTCTGTGTACACACAAGGTTTATTTCTCTCAAATATTGTTCACAAATCTGTCTAAATTTGTGTTAGTGAACACTTCTTCTTTGCTGAGATAATCCATCCACCTCACAGGTGTGGCAGATCAAGATGCTGATTAGACAGCATGATTATTGCACAGGTGTGCCTTAGGCTGGCCACAATAAAAGGCCACTCCAAAATGTGCAGTTTTATCACACAGCACAATACCACAGATGTCTCAAGTTTTGAGGGAATATGCACTGGTCATGTGACTTCAGGAATCTCCACCAGAGCTTCTGCCTGTGAATTGAATGTTCATTTCTCTACCATAAGCCATCTCCAAAGCTGTTTCAGAGAATTCATGAAGAAGACTGTGCGAGGAAAATGGTGGTCACACCAAATACTGACTGGTTTTCTGACCCCCCTGGACCACCCAATACAGTAGAAGTGCACATTTTAGAGTGGCCTTTTATTGTGGCCAGCCTAAGTCACACCTGTGCAATAATCCTGCTGTCTAATCAGCATCTGGATCTGCCACACCTGTGAGGTGGATGGATTATCTCAGCAAAGGACAAAGGAGAAGTGCTCACTAACACAGATTTAGACAAATTTATGAACAATATTTGAGAGAAATAGGCCTTTTGTGTACGTAGAAAAAGTTTTAGATCTTTGAGTTCAGCTCATGAAAAATGGGAGCAAAAACAAAAGTGGTGCGTTTATATTTTTGTTCAGTGTACTTAGTACAACCAGCAGGTTTGTGTGATTCAGTGTAGTCAAGCAACTTTGATGCAAATATGGCAGGATGTAGTTGAGTCAGATGTGTCCACTTTCCTTCTCTCGTGTTCTGTTGGATGTGTTTCCCCACAGGGACAGGAAAGTACATTGGGTTGGTTCATATCTGTCTGCAAGTTAGACCCAGAAACTGGATGGATTTGGTCACAAAGAGCCTATGTACAAACTTTAGCTGCCCAAATCAAATCAAATCAAATCAGGAGTATAAATGAGGTGTTCATGCTAACGTTGAAGGTATTCTATCAAACCGAACCATAAGTGCCAGTAAAATGTGTATTATTGTCTATTTCATTCTGTTTTTTCCATTAAAACCGATGGATGGCTACTGTCTGTGTCCTGGTTTTAAACACAGTCGTATTGTTTTTGTCATGTCATTCATGGATCATTTAGCGTCTGTTTATTACAGTAGGAAGTACATTTTCAAGCCCCAAACGTTTTTGTGCAGAAACTGAATTTACTACAAGAAGATGATGAACCTGATTTTGGGCTTGATTTGACATTCCCTATTTGAGACTGATTTGGACAGATTATGGGATAGTCTGAGGGTTTCACAGGTCGAATGTGACTGACTGAACATCGTATTTTAGAGACAAATGTCTGTGTGATTATGTCTGAACAGAATGGGAACACCTGATTTGACAACAGCTGTTGATTCTAATGTGGCTAATATTAGCTAGCATTCTATTAAAGCGGACAGTGAACATCTCACATGTTGACCGTGTGTCCTCATGTCCACATGCAGACTCATTTCTGGCTTCACTTTTGTTTTCATCTCTGTCCACATGAGGTGGGTGCTGCTCTGGGAATCTTGATCATATCCTGTTGTATCTCCTATTCCATCATCGACCGATCTGCCAGTTTGTGCTTGGCTGAGATTAGAGATGAGATGTTTCTTATGTTTCTGGTGGAAATGTTGAATGAGTGTGGTTGAAACCTCTCCACAGTCCAGAACATGAACAGGTTAATTGATTAAATGACTGTTTCTCTGCGGTTTTTCCATTTAAATGTCAGCTGTGGCTGTCGTCTGTAGGGCACTGATTCTGAATCATCATATAAATAAGACATGAAATGGAAAAATCATGTGTTTCATTGAAAACATTTTCACATTACATTACATTTTTATGACATTATCTGTTAGAAAACTATATTGTCTATTAGAATAAAAGCACTAATCCATTCACTGATTTGCTGTAAAAGGTCAAACATTATTATGGTGTTATTAAGTAGAACACAATTACACGTGTTTCACCTCCTTTGGCTTCATTATTGTTGCAGAATAATGAAGCCTTACCTTACATTCTAAAATAAACACTAACTTTTGTTGGCTGATTGTCTGCTGTAATAAAGTAATAGATGTAATTTCCGCTTATTTGCAAAAGAAAGAGGTTGGTGTGTGTGGCTGTGACAGCCCAGCATTAGCAGGTTGGTTTGAAGTCATTATGTCGCCACCTTGTTTGTTCTGACACTGACAACACACTGGGGACCTGTTTTATTCAGGCTGCATTCACAGCTGAAGCAGAAAAAAAAAGCTCCTGTTTCAGCCTGTGGAGGCGGCCCAAGTTAGTCAAATAACCCTGATCTGGACTCCGCCCACCCAGGTCTTGCGTGTTCCTCCATGCTGACCTTATTCCTAGTGTGTGTGATGTGATCCAACATGACGTCCTCATATGTCCTGTGGACCAGCGAGCGGCTCTGAGTGTGTCCACCTTTACTGGAGTCCGAGCCCTCCTGTCCCACAGGGACTGGAACATCAGCTGTGGTTGAACGAACGCACCTGAGCTCCAGCACCCAGGCAGCAGCAAGACCAGCACAGACCCTCCTCAGGTAGACCAGCACAGACCCTCCTCAGGTAGACCAGCACAGACCCTCCTCAGGTAGACCAGCACAGGTAGACCAGCACAGACCCTCCTCAGGTAGACCAGCACAGACCCTCCTCAGGTAGACCAGCACAGACCCTCCTCAGGTAGACAAGCACAGACCCTCCTCAGGGAGACCAGCACAGACCCTCCTCAGGTAGACCAGCACAGACCCTCCTCAGGTAGACCAGCACAGACCCTCCTCAGGGAGACCAGCACAGACCCTCCTCAGGTAGACCAGCACAGGTAGACCAGCACAGACCCTCCTCAGGTAGACCAGCACAGACCCTCCTCAGGTAGACCAGCACAGACCCTCCTCAGGTAGACCGCTATGAGGGCAGGTGTGAAAAGAAACCACAGCAGGAACCACCCTGTGTGGAACTGAGTTCTTTTAATGAGATCAAACAAATTTAAGCAGGAGCAGTGACTGTAGAGATGAACTACAGATGTGTCAACAATAGAACAAAACTACAGATGTGTCAATAATAGAACAAAACTACAGACGTGTCAATAATAGAATAAAACTAGATGTGTCAATAATAGAATAAAACTACAGATGTGTCAATAATAGAACAAAATTACAGATGTGTCAATAATAGAACAAAACTACAGACGTGTCACTAATAGAACAAAACTACAGACGTGTCAATAATAGAACAAAACTACAGATGTGTCAATAATAGAACAAAACTACAGACGTGTCAATAATAGAATAAAACTACAGACGTGTCAATAATAGAATAAACCTACAGATGTGTCAATAATAGAATAAAACTACAGATGTGTCAATAATAGAACAAAACTACAGACGTGTCACTAATAGAACAAAACTACAGACGTGTCAATAATAGAATAAAACTACAGATGTGTCAATAATAGAACAAAACTACAGATGTGTCAATAATAGAACAAAACTACAGATGTGTCAATAATAGAACAAAACTACAGACGTGTCAATAATAGAATAAAACTACAGACGTGTCAATAATAGAACAAAACTACAGATGTGTCAATAATAGAACAAAACTACAGACGTGTCAATAATAGAATAAAACTACAGACGTGTCACTAACAGAACAAAACTACAGATCTGTCAATAATAGAACAAAACTACAGATGTGTCAATAGAACAAAACTACGTATGTGTCAATAATAGAACAAAACTACGTATGTGTCAATAATAGAATAAAACTACAGATGTGTCAATAATAGAATAAAACTACAGACGTGTCAATAATAGAATAAAACTACAGATGTGTCAATAATAGAACAAAACTACAGATGTGTCAATAGAACAAAACTACAGCCGTGTCAATAATAGAACAAAACTACAGATGTGTCAATAATAGAATAAAACTACAGATGTGTCAATAATAGAACAAAACTACAGACGTGTCAGTAATAGAATAAAACTACAGATGTGTCAATAATAGAATAAAACTACAGATGTGTCAATAATAGAACAAAACTACAGACGTGTCACTAATAGAACAAAACTACAGACGTGTCAATAATAGAATAAAACTACAGATGTGTCAATAATAGAATAAAACTACAGATGTGTCAATAATAGAACAAAACTACAGACGTGTCACTAATAGAACAAAACTACAGACGTGTCAATAATAGAATAAAACTACAGACGTGTCACTAACAGAACAAAACTACAGATCTGTCAATAATAGAACAAAACTACAGATGTGTCAATAGAACAAAACTACATATGTGTCAATAATAGAATAAAACTACAGATGTGTCAATAATAGAATAAAACTACTGATGTGTCAATAATAGAATAAAACTACAGATGTGTCAATAATAGAACAAAACTACAGACGTGTCAAAAATAGAATAAAACTACAGATGTGTCAATAATAGAATAAAACTACAGATGTGTCAATAATAGAACAAAACTACAAACGTGTCACTAATAGAACAAAACTACAGACGTGTCAATAATAGAATAAAACTACAGATGTGTCAATAATAGAACAAAACTACAGACGTGTCACTAATAGAACAAAACTACAGACGTGTCAATAATAGAATAAAACTACAGACGTGTCACTAACAGAACAAAACTACAGATCTGTCAATAATAGAACAAAACTACAGATGTGTCAATAGAACAAAACTACGTATGTGTCAATAATAGAACAAAACTACGTATGTGTCAATAATAGAATAAAACTACAGATGTGTCAATAATAGAATAAAACTACAGACGTGTCAATAATAGAATAAAACTACAGATGTGTCAATAATAGAACAAAACTACAGATGTGTCAATAGAACAAAACTACAGACGTGTCAATAATAGAACAAAACTAAAGACGTGTCAATAATAGAACAAAACTACAGATGTGTCAATAATAGAATAAAACTACAGATGTGTCAATAATAGAACAAAACTACAGACGTGTCAATAATAGAATAAAACTACAGATGTGTCAATAATAGAATAAAACTACAGATGTGTCAATAATAGAACAAAACTACAAACGTGTCACTAATAGAACAAAACTACAGACGTGTCAATAATAGAATAAAACTACAGATGTGTCAATAATAGAATAAAACTACAGATGTGTCAATAATAGAACAAAACTACAGACGTGTCACTAATAGAACAAAACTACAGACGTGTCAATAATAGAATAAAACTACAGATGTGTCAATAATAGAACAAAACTACAGACGTGTCACTAATAGAACAAAACTACAGACGTGTCAATAATAGAATAAAACTACAGACGTGTCACTAACAGAACAAAACTACAGATCTGTCAATAATAGAACAAAACTACAGATGTGTCGATAATAGAATAAAACTACAGATGTGTCCATAATAGAATAAAACTACAGATGTGTCAATAATAGAATAAAACTACAGATGTGTCAATAATAGAACAAAACTACAGACGTGTCAATAATAGAATAAAACTACAGATTTGTCAATAATAGAACAAAACTACAAACGTGTCACTAATAGAACAAAACTACAGACGTGTCAATAATAGAATAAAACTACAGATGTGTCAATAATAGAATAAAACTACATATGTGTCAATAATAGAACAAAACTACAGACGTGTCACTAATAGAACAAAACTACAGACGTGTCAATAATAGAATAAAACTACAGACGTGTCACTAACAGAACAAAACTACAGATCTGTCAATAATAGAACAAAACTACAGATGTGTCAATAGAACAAAACTACATATGTGTCAATAATAGAATAAAACTACAGATGTGTCAATAATAGAACAAAACTACAGACGTGTCAATAATAGAATAAAACTACAGATGTGTCAATAATAGAATAAAACTACAGATGTGTCAATAATAGAACAAAACTACAGACGTGTCACTAATAGAACAAAACTACAGACGTGTCACTAATAGAACAAAACTACAGATGTGTCAATAATAGAACAAAACTACAGATGTGTCCATAATAGAACAAAACTACATATGTGTCGATAATAGAACAAAACTACAGATGTGTCGATAATAGAACAAAACTACAGATGTGTCCATAATAGAATAAAACTACAGATGTGTCCATAATAGAACAATACTAAAGATGCGTCGATAATAGAATAAAACTACAGATGTGTCAATAATAGAACAAAACTACAGATGTGTCCATAATAGAATAAAACTACAGATGTGTCAGTAATAGAATAAAACTACAGATGTGTCCATAATAGAACAAAACTACAGATGTGTCCATAATAGAATAAACTACAGATGTGTCCATAATAGAATAAAACTACAGATGTGTCCATAATAGAATAAAACTACAGATGTGTCCATAATAGAACAAAACTACAGATGTGTCAATAATAGAACAAAACTACAGATGTGTCGATAATAGAACAAAACTACAGATGTGTCGATAATAGAATAAAACTACAGATGTGTCGATAATAGAACAAAACTACAGATGTGTCGATAATAGAATAAAACTACAGATGTGTCGATAATAGAACAAAACTACAGATGTGTCGATAATAGTACAAAACTACATATGTGTCGATAATAGAACAAAACTACAGATGTGTCGATAATAGAATAAAACTACAGATGTGTCCATAATAGAATAAAACTACAGATGTGTCGATAATAGAACAAAACTACATATGTGTCGATAATCGAACAAAACTACAGATGTGTCAATAATAGAACAAAACTACAGATGTGTCAATAATAGAACAAAACTAAAGATGTGTCGATAATAGAATAAAACTACAGACGTGTCGATAATAGAACAAAACTACAGACGTGTCACTAATAGAACAAAACTACAGACGTGTCAATAATAGAATAAAACTACAGATGTGTCAATAATGGAATAAAACTACAGATGTGTCAATAATAGAACAAAACTACAGATGTGTCACTAATAGAACAAAACTACAGACGTGTCAGTAATAGAATAAAACTACAGATGTGTCAATAATAGAACAAAACTACAGATGTGTCCATAATAGAACAAAACTACAGATGTGTCCATAATAGAACAAAACTACAGATGTGTCGATAATAGAACAAAACTACAGATGTGTCCATAATAGAACAAAACTACAGATGTGTCAATAATAGAACAAAACTACAGACGTGTCAATAATAGCATAAAACTACAGATGTGTCAATAATAGAATAAAACTACAGATGTGTCAATAATAGAACAAAACTACAGATGTGTCACTAATAGAACAAAACTACAGACTTGTCAATAATAGAACAAAACTACAGATGTGTCACTAATAGAACAAAACTACAGACTTGTCAATAATAGAATAAAACTACGGATGTGTCAATAATAGAATCAAACTACAGATGTGTCAATAATAGAACAAAACTACAGATGTGTCCATAATAGAACAAAACTACAGATGTGTCCATAATAGAATAAAACTACAGATGTGTCCATAATAGAACAATACTAAAGATGTCGATAATAGAATAAAACTACAGATGTGTCGATAATAGAACAAAACTACAGATGTGTCCATAATAGAATAAAACTACAGATGTGTCAGTAATAGAATAAAACTACAGATGTGTCCATAATAGAACAAAACTACAGATGTGTCCATAATAGAATAAAACTACAGATGTGTCCATAATAGAATAAAACTACAGATGTGTCCATAATAGAATAAAACTACAAATGTGTCCATAATAGAACAAAACTACAGATGTGTCACTAATAGAACAAAACTACAGATGTGTCGATAATAGAACAAAACTACAGATGTGTCGATAATAGTACAAAACTACATATGTGTCGATAATAGAACAAAACTACAGATGTGTCCATAATAGAATAAAACTACAGATGTGTCGATAATAGAACAAAACTACATATGTGTCGATAATCGAACAAAACTACAGATGTGTCAATAATAGAACAAAACTACAGATGTGTCAATAATAGAACAAAACTACAGATGTGTCGATAATAGAATAAAACTACAGACGTGTCGATAATAGAAAAAAACTACAGACGTGTCACTAATAGAACAAAACTACAGACCTGTCAATAATAGAATAAAACTACAGATGTGTCAATAATGGAATAAAACTACAGATGTGTCAATAATAGAACAAAACTACAGATGTGTCACTAATAGAACAAAACTACAGACGTGTCAATAATAGAATAAAACTACAGATGTGTCAATAATAGAACAAAACTACAGATGTGTCCATAATAGAACAAAACTACAGATGTGTCCATAATAGAACAAAACTACAGATGTGTCGATAATAGAACAAAACTACAGATGTGTCGATAATAGAACAAAACTATAGATGTGTCAATAATAGAACAAAACTACAGACGTGTCAATAATAGCATAAAACTACAGATGTGTCAATAATAGAATAAAACTACAGATGTGTCAATAATAGAACAAAACTACAGATGTGTCACTAATAGAACAAAACTACAGACTTGTCAATAATAGAACAAAACTACAGATGTGTCAATAATAGAACAAAACTACAGATGTGTCCATAATAGAACAAAACTACAGGTGTTTCCATAATAGAATAAAACTACAGATGTGTCAATAATAGAATAAAACTACAGATGTGTCAGTAATAGAATAAAACTACAAATGTGTCCATAATAGAACAAAACTACAGATGTGTCCATAATAGAATAAAACTACATATGTGTCAATAATAGAACAAAACTACAGATGTTTCAATAATAGAACAAAACTACAGATGTGTCCATAATAGAACAAAACTACAGATGTGTCCATAATAGAATAAAACTACAGATGTGTCCATAATAGAATAAAACTACAGATGTGTCCATAATAGAATAAAATACAGATGTGTCAGTAATAGAATAAAACTACAGATGTGTCCATATTAGAATAAAACTACAGATGTGTCGATAATAGAATAAAACTACAGATGTGTCGATAATAGAACAAAACTGCAGATGTGTCCATAATAGAATAAAACTGCAGATGTGTCCGTAATAGAATAAAACTACAGATGTGTCAATAATAGAACAAAACTACAGATGTGTCCATAATAGAATAAAACTACAGATGTGTCCATAATAGAACAACATTACAGATGTGTCCATAATAGAATAAAACTACAGATGTGTCCATAATAGAACAAAACTACAGATGTGTCCATAATAGAACAAAACTACAGATGTGTCGATAATAGAACAAAACTACAGACGTGTCACTAATAGAACAAAACTACAGACTTGTCAATAATAGAATAAAACTACAGATGTGTCAATAATAGAATCAAACTACAGATGTGTCAATAATAGAACAAAACTACAGATGTGTCCATAATAGAACAAAACTACAGATGTGTCCATAATAGAATAAAACTACAGATGTGTCCATAATAGAACAATACTAAAGATGTCGATAATAGAATAAACTACAGATGTGTCCATAATAGAATAAAACTACAGATGTGTCAGTAGTAGAATAAAACTACAGATGTGTCCATAATAGAACAAAACTACAGATGTGTCCATAATAGAATAAAACTACAGATGTGTCAGTAGTAGAATAAAACTACAGATGTGTCCATAATAGAACAAAACTACAGATGTGTCCATAATAGAATAAAACTACAGATGTGTCCATAATAGAATAAAACTACAGATGTGTCAGTAGTAGAATAAAACTACAGATGTGTCCATAATAGAACAAAACTACAGATGTGTCCATAATAGAAGAACTACAGATGTGGCCATAACTAGAATCAAACTTACAGAATGTTGTCCCTAACTAGAATCAAACTACGAATGTTGTCCATAATTAGACTAAAAATACAGTATGTGTCCTAATAGAAACAAACTCACAGATGTGTTCCCATAATAGAATAAACACATACCATATGTGTCCATAATAGAACAAAACTACCAGATGTGTCATAATAGAACAAAACTACAGCATGTTGTCCGATAATAGAACAAAACTACCGAGTGTGTCCGATAATAGACTACAACTACAGATGTGCTTCCATAATAGACCACAACTACAGATGTTTTCATAATCGAATAAACTCAGATGTGTCAGATAATAGAACTAAAACTACAGATGTGTCCGATAATAGTAACAAAACTACATATGTGTGCCGATAATAGGACTAAAAACTACATGATGTGTCAATAATAGAACTAAAACTACAGATGTGGTCCATAATAGAATACAAACTACAGATGTGTCGATAATAGAACAAACTACAGAGGTGTCCATAATAGAATAAAACTACAGATGTGTCCATAATAGAATAAATACAGATGTGTCAGTAATAGAATAAAACTACAGATGTGTCCATATTAGAATAAAACTACAGATGTGTCGATAATAGAATAAAACTACAGATGTGTCGATAATAGAACAAAACTGCAGATGTGTCCATAATAGAATAAAACTGCAGATGTGTCCATAATAGAATAAAACTACAGATGTGTCAATAATAGAACAAAACTACAGATGTGTCCATAATAGAATAAAACTACAGATGTGTCCATAATAGAACAAAACTACAGATGTGTCCATAATAGAATAAAACTACAGATGTGTCCATAATAGAACAAAACTACAGATGTGTCCATAATAGAACAAAACTACAGATGTGTCGATAATAGAACAAAACTACAGATGTGTCACTAATAGAACAAAACTACAGACTTGTCAATAATAGAATAAAACTACAGATGTGTCAATAATAGAATCAAACTACAGATGTGTCAATAATAGAACAAAACTACAGATGTGTCCATAATAGACAAAACTACAGATGTGTCCATAATAGAACAAAACTACAGATGTGTCCATAATAGAACAATACTAAGATGTCGATAATAGAATAAACTACAGATGTGTCCATAATAGAATAAACTACAGATGTGTCAGTAGTAGATAAACTACAGATGTGTCCATAATAGAACAAAACTACAGATGTGTCCATAATAGAATAAAATACAGATGTGTCAGTAGTAGAATAAAACTACAGATGTGTCCATAATAGAACAAAACTACAGATGTTTCCATAATAGAATAAAACTACAGATGTGTCCATAATAGAATAAAACATCCAGATGTGTCCATAATAGAACAAAACCTACAAATGTGTCCATAATAGAACAAAACTACAGAGTGTCCCTAATAGAACAAAACTACAGATGTGTCCATATAGAATAAAACTACATAGTGTCAATAATAGAACAAAACTACATATGTGTCAATAATAGAACAAAACTACAGATGTGTCCATAATAGAACAAAACTACAGATGTGTCCATAATAGAATAAAATACAGATGTGTCAGTAATAGAATAAAACTACAGATGTGTCCATATTAGAATAAAACTACAGATGTGTCGATAATAGAATAAAACTACAGATGTGTCGATAATAGAACAAAACTGCAGATGTTTCAATAATAGAACAAAACTACAGATGTGTCCATAATAGAATAAAACTACAGATGTGTCCATAATAGAATAAAACTGCAGATGTGTCCATAATAGAATAAAACTACAGATGTTTCCATAATAGAATAAAACTACAGATGTGTCAATAATAGAACAAAACTACAGATGTGTCCATAATAGAATAAAACTACAGATGTGTCCATAATAGAATAAAACTACAGATGTGTCCATAATAGAACAAAACTACAGATGTGTCCATAATAGAACAAAACTACAGATGTGTCCATAATAGAATCAAACTACAGATGTGTCCATAATAGAACAAAACTACAGATGTGTCCATAATAGAATAAAACTACAGATGTGTCCATAATAGAATAAAACTACAGATGTGTCCATAATAGAATAAAACTACAGATGTGTCCATAATAGAACAAAACTACAGATGTGTCCATAATAGAATAAAACTACAGATGTGTCCATAATAGAATAAAACTACAGATGTGTCTATAATAGAACAAAACTACAGATGTGTCCATAATAGAATAAAACTACAGATGTGTCTATAATAGAACAAAACTACAGATGTGTCCATAATAGAATAAAACTACAGATGTGTCCATAGTAGAACAAAACTACAGATGTGTCCATAATAGAATAAAACTACATATGTGTCAATAATAGAACAAAACTACATATGTGTCAATAATAGAACAAAACTACAGATGTGTCAATAATAGAACAAAACTACAGATGTGTCGATAATAGAACAAAACTACAGATGTGTCCATAATAGAACAAAACTACAGATGTGTCCATAATAGAATAAAATACAGATGTGTCAGTAATAGAATAAAACTACTGATGTGTCCATATTAGAATAAAACTACAGATGTGTCGATAATAGAATAAAACTACAGATGTGTCGATAATAGAACAAAACTACAGATGTGTCGATAATAGAACAAAACTACAGATGTGTCCATAATAGAATAAAACTGCAGATGTGTCCATAATAGAATAAAACTACAGATGTGTCAATAATAGAACAAAACTACAGATGTGTCCATAATAGAATAAAACTACAGATGTGTCCATAATAGAACAAACTACAGATGTGTCCATAATAGAACAAAACTACAGATGTGTCCATAATAGAACAAAACTACAGATGTGTCCATAATAGAACAAAACTACAGATGTGTCCATAATAGAACAAAACTACAGATGTGTCCATAATAGAACAAAACTACAGATGTGTCCATAATAGAATAAAACTACAGATGTGTCCATAATCGAACAATACTAAAGATGTCGATAATAGAATAAAACTACAGATGTGTCGATAATAGAACAAAACTACAGATGTGTCCATAATAGAATAAAACTACAGATGTGTCAGTAGTAGAATATAACTACAGATGTGTCCATAATAGAACAAAACTACAGATGTGTCCATAATAGAATAAAACTACAGATGTGTCCATAATAGAATAAAACTACAGATGTGTCCATAATAGAATAAAACTACAAATGTGTCCATAATAGAACAAAACTACAGATGTGTCCATAATAGAACAAAACTACAGATGTTTCCATAATAGAATAAAACTACATATGTGTCAATAATAGAACAAAACTACAGATGTGTCAATAATAGAACAAAACTACAGATGTGTCCATAATAGAACAAAACTACAGATGTGTCCATAATAGAACAAAACTACAGATGTGTCCATAATAGAACAATACTAAAGATGTCGATAATAGAATAAAACTACAGATGTGTCGATAATAGAACAAAACTACAGATGTGTCCATAATAGAATAAAACTACAGATGTGTCAGTAATAGAATAAAACTACAGATGTGTCCATAATAGAACAAAACTACAGATGTGTCCATAATAGAATAAAACTACAGATGTGTCCATAATAGAATAAAACTACAAATGTGTCCATAATAGAACAAAACTACAGATGTGTCCATAATAGAACAAAACTACAGATGTGTCCATAATAGAATAAAACTACATATGTGTCAATAATAGAACAAAACTACATATGTGTCAATAATAGAACAAAACTACAGATGTGTCGATAATAGAACAAAACTACAGATGTGTCGATAATAGAACAAAACTACAGATGTGTCGATAATAGAACAAAACTACAGATGTGTCACTAATAGAACAAAACTACAGACTTGTCGATAATAGAATAAAACTACAGATGTGTCAATAATAGAATCAAACTACAGATGTGTCAATAATAGAACAAAACTACAGATGTGTCCATAATAGAACAAAACTAGAGATGTGTCCATAATAGAACAAAACTACAGATGTGTCCATAATAGAACAATACTAAAGATGTCGATAATAGAATAAAACTACAGATGTGTCGATAATAGAACAAAACTACAGATGTGTCCATAATAGAATAAAACTACAGATGTGTCAGTAATAGAATAAAACTACAGATGTCTCCATAATAGAACAAAACTACAGATGTGTCCATAATAGAATAAAACTACAGATGTGTCCATAATAGAATAAAACTACAAATGTGTCCATAATAGAACAAAACTACAGATGTGTCCATAATAGAACAAAACTACAGATGTGTCCATAATAGAATAAAACTACATATGTGTCAATAATAGAACAAAACTACATATGTGTCAATAATAGAACAAAACTACAGATGTGTCAATAATAGAACAAAACTACAGATGTGTCGATAATAGAACAAAACTACAGATGTGTCCATAATAGAACAAAACTACAGATGTGTCCATAATAGAATCAAATACAGATGTGTCAGTAATAGAATAAAACTACTGATGTGTCCATATTAGAATAAAACTACAGATGTGTCGATAATAGAATAAAACTACAGATGTGTCGATAATAGAACAAAACTGCAGATGTGTCCATAATAGAATAAAACTACAGATGTGTCGATAATAGAACAAAACTACAGATGTGTCCATAATAGAATAAAACTACAGATGTGTCCATAATAGAACAAAACTACAGATGTGTCCATAATAGAATAAAACTACAGATGTGTCCATAATAGAACAAAACTACAGATGTGTCCATAATAGAACAAAACTACAGATGTGTCCATAATAGAACAAAACTACAGATGTGTCCATAATAGAACAAAACTACAGATGTGTCACTAATAGAACAAAACTACAGACTTGTCAATAATAGAATCAAACTACAGATGTGTCAATAATAGAATCAAACTACAGATTTGTCAATAATAGAACAAAACTACAGATGTGTCCATAATAGAACAAAACTACAGATGTGTCCATAATAGAATAAAACTACAGATGTGTCCATAATAGAACAATACTAAAGATGTCGATAATAGAATAAAACTACAGATGTGTCGATAATAGAACAAAACTACAGATGTGTCCATAATAGAATAAAACTACAGATGTGTCAGTAGTAGAATAAAACTACAGATGTGTCCATAATAGAACAAAACTACAGATGTGTCCATAATAGAATAAAACTACAGATGTGTCCATAATAGAATAAAACTACAGATGTGTCCATAATAGAATAAAACTACAAATGTGTCCATAATAGAACAAAACTACAGATGTGTCCATAATAGAACAAAACTACAGATGTGTCCATAATAGAATAAAACTACATATGTGTCAATAATAGAACAAAACTACAGATGTGTCAATAATAGAACAAAACTACAGATGTGTCCATAATAGAACAAAACTACAGATGTGTCCATAATAGAACAAAACTACAGATGTGTCCATAATAGAACAAAACTACAGGTGTTTCCATAATAGAATAAAACTACAGATGTGTCAATAATAGAATAAAACTACAGATGTGTCAGTAATAGAATAAAACTACAAATGTGTCCATAATAGAACAAAACTACAGATGTGTCCATAATAGAATAAAACTACATATGTGTCAATAATAGAACAAAACTACAGATGTTTCAATAATAGAACAAAACTACAGATGTGTCCATAATAGAACAAAACTACAGATGTGTCCATAATAGAATAAAACTACAGATGTGTCCATAATAGAATAAAACTACAGATGTGTCCATAATAGAATAAAATACAGATGTGTCAGTAATAGAATAAAACTACAGATGTGTCCATATTAGAATAAAACTACAGATGTGTCGATAATAGAATAAAACTACAGATGTGTCGATAATAGAACAAAACTGCAGATGTGTCCATAATAGAATAAAACTGCAGATGTGTCCATAATAGAATAAAACTACAGATGTGTCAATAATAGAACAAAACTACAGATGTGTCCATAATAGAATAAAACTACAGATGTGTCCATAATAGAACAAAATTACAGATGTGTCCATAATAGAATAAAACTACAGATGTGTCCATAATAGAACAAAACTACAGATGTGTCCATAATAGAACAAAACTACAGATGTGTCGATAATAGAACAAAACTACAGACGTGTCACTAATAGAACAAAACTACAGACTTGTCAATAATAGAATAAAACTACAGATGTGTCAATAATAGAATCAAACTACAGATGTGTCAATAATAGAACAAAACTACAGATGTGTCCATAATAGAACAAAACTACAGATGTGTCCATAATAGAATAAAACTACAGATGTGTCCATAATAGAACAATACTAAAGATGTCGATAATAGAATAAAACTACAGATGTGTCCATAATAGAATAAAACTACAGATGTGTCAGTAGTAGAATAAAACTACAGATGTGTCCATAATAGAACAAAACTACAGATGTGTCCATAATAGAATAAAACTACAGATGTGTCAGTAGTAGAATAAAACTACAGATGTGTCCATAATAGAACAAAACTACAGATGTGTCCATAATAGAATAAAACTACAGATGTGTCCATAATAGAATAAAACTACAGATGTGTCCATAATAGAACAAAACTACAAATGTGTCCATAATAGAACAAAACTACAGATGTGTCCATAATAGAACAAAACTACAGATGTGTCCATAATAGAATAAAACTACATATGTGTCAATAATAGAACAAAACTACATATGTGTCAATAATAGAACAAAACTACAGATGTGTCCATAATAGAACAAAACTACAGATGTGTCCATAATAGAATAAAATACAGATGTGTCAGTAATAGAATAAAACTACAGATGTGTCCATATTAGAATAAAACTACAGATGTGTCGATAATAGAATAAAACTACAGATGTGTCGATAATAGAACAAAACTACAGATGTTTCAATAATAGAACAAAACTACAGATGTGTCGATAATAGAATAAAACTACAGATGTGTCCATAATAGAATAAAACTGCAGATGTGTCCATAATAGAATAAAACTACAGATGTTTCCATAATAGAATAAAACTACAGATGTGTCAATAATAGAACAAAACTACAGATGTGTCCATAATAGAATAAAACTACAGATGTGTCCATAATAGAATAAAACTACAGATGTGTCCATAATAGAACAAAACTACAGATGTGTCCATAATAGAACAAAACTACAGATGTGTCCATAATAGAATCAAACTACAGATGTGTCCATAATAGAACAAAACTACAGATGTGTCCATAATAGAATAAAACTACAGATGTGTCCATAATAGAATAAAACTACAGATGTGTCCATAATAGAACAAAACTACAGATGTGTCCATAATAGAATAAAACTACAGATGTGTCCATAATAGAATAAAACTACAGATGTGTCTATAATAGAACAAAACTACAGATGTGTCCATAATAGAATAAAACTACAGATGTGTCCATAATAGAATAAAACTACAGATGTGTCCATAATAGAATAAAACTACAGATGTGTCCATAATAGAACAAAACTACAGATGTGTCCATAATAGAATAAAACTACAGATGTGTCCATAATAGAATAAAACTACAGATGTGTCTATAATAGAACAAAACTACAGATGTTTCCATAATAGAATAAAACTACAGATGTGTCTATAATAGAACAAAACTACAGATGTGTCCATAATAGAATAAAACTACAGATGTGTCCATAATAGAATAAAACTACAGATGTGTCCATAATAGAATAAAACTACAGATGTGTCCATAATAGAATAACACAAAGTACAGGATAAGATAAAGATTCACAGAGCAGCTTGATACAGTATCGTATGACCTCATGTGGACAGAGATGAAAACTAAAGTGGAGCCAGAAATGAGTCTGATTGTGGACATGAGGACACACGGTCAACATGTGAGATGTTTACTGTCTGCTTTAGTACAGTGCTAGCTAATATTAGCCACGTTAGCATCAACAGCTAGGATGTTTACCGTACCAGGTGTTCCGATTCTGTTCAGACATAATGACCCTAACCCTAATATTAGCCACGTTAGCCTGAAGAGCTAACGTGCATCATACTTTGTTCTGTTTCTTGAGGTCGCCCCGCCTTTTGCAGTGACCAAACGTATGCAAGGATCAGTGATGGCAGTGACCTCCGAAGCCACTGGACTGTGTGAAACAACCAGACCGTTCGTTGGCTATGTGTTCTCCCAGGGGACGTGAACTGCTCTAATGGAAATCAATGAAACCACTGGCATTTCAAATGTGGTTTGATGAAATGTGTGAAGTTACTTGGAGAAAAGGAATACATTTATCCGAAGAATAAATGAATATGAAAGAGATGAATATGAGGGCTGTTGCTATGAACATTCTGGCATTTTATAACACTTCCCTGAGAACAAAACCTGACCCGTAGCCTACCCCGACGCGTTCAGTAGACCCGTGGCCCAGCGGCGCCGTAGGGTATTCCAGCTGTAGCGCACACAAGACTAATACCCCAGGGGACGATCACAGGTACAACAACCAACGACCAAGCACCAGGGCAGGAGACTGGGAGAAAGTGGAGTGTGTGCTATTAGAGGCTGACGTGCACGTCTTAAATCGAACTTATGTGGGTGTTGGATGGGTTTTAGAAGGCGCCCCATGAGAATCACGGTGAGAAATGTTCTTTGCCGAAGGAAAAGGAAAGATGAAATGCAGTTTTACGTCTTTCCTATTGGATGCAGGGGTCAAAGGTGAGCCAACCGCCTCCTCATCCCACCTTCTCATTGTTTGAACACACGGCGTACATGCTAGTGTCTGAACAAAAGAGCCAACCCTCTACGACTCCATCCTGTTCATGTCAGTCCGTTACCTCCGCACAGTGGAAAGACCTGTTCGCTCTTCCTCTCTGGATTGTTGCCATGAAATAAAAAGTCTCCTCCTGTTTTGAGTTTAATTTTCCTAAAGGCGTCTTTTTTTGAAGTGCAGATCCTTCAGTATGAGAGCAGGTCTAGGAAACTTTGTCAGTGCAGATGGACTCTTCTGTTCCTGAAGTGTCAATCAGCTGATGGCTGCTGTCACTGGGAATCAAAGCTGCTGTTGGTTCACAGAGTCTGAATCAGAGAACTCCTCATGGACATGAAGCAAAATAAGGATTAAGGACTTTAATTAGCTCCATAAACTATCATAAGTAAGACACATTGAGCTGTGTTATGTCTGTTTAAGCCCCTCCCCTTTACCTTTCAATTCACGCTTACATAAGAAATACGTTATTACAAATATTCAATTATTTACCTCATTGTTTTATTGTGACTGCGTCCGCCACTACCCGCCGCCACAATCACACTAACAAATGAGGCTGCTGGTATTAGTGTTCTATATTTTTGTTTTTACCTCCACCAAGGAGGTTCTGTTTTTGCCAGGGTTTGTTTGTTTGTTTGTTTGTTTGTTTGTTAGCAACATAACTGAAAAAGCTATGGACAGATTTGGATGAAATTTTCAGCAAATGTTGATACTGGCACAAGGAACAAACGATTCAATTTTGGTGGTGATTGGGGGGGTGGTCTGCACTGTCCGAGTGCTTTTCTAGTTACTATAATTCTTATTCCCCCTCTCTCTTTCTCTCTTTCATTCACACTCCCCTCTCCCCCTTTTCCTTATCGTCCCTAAACAAGCTATCTGGTTTAGTTGCTATTTACATTTCTGATCTTTTTCATTGTAATATGATGTTGTCATTGTTTGTCAATACTCTGTTGTTGTTTTTGTTTGTTTATTTGTTTGATTTTCCCTTTGTTTATGTGTTGTTGTTTTTCTGTCCACATTGTCTTGTTAACTATCACTAATAAAAAAGAAGAAAAAAAAAAAGAAATGACAGGGTTGTTGAAGTGACTTTGATCAAAAAATTGCAGCGCGAGTTCGTGAACAGTGACACAGATGTTGTGTAAAATCGATCGAGCGTGTTGTTGGACGAGCTAAAGAGAACAAAGTCCTAAAGCAGAAACTTGGTGAAGCTGAGCGTGTTTGGGCGGACGGCTGGAGGTTTGGCAGACGGATGGCTCCTTCCTGTAGACTCAGCCTTTGACAGCCGGGGAGAAGTGGCCATTCAAATCCCATGATCACTTAATACACCTGTCATTAAGCATCAGCTGTGCATTAACAGGGCTAGCAGGGCCGTAGCGCTGGAGACCAAACACAGAGGCACCTCAATTAGAAAAGTGCAGGAAAGCGCCCTCATTTGTTCAGTTACTGGGTTCATTGTGTGTGTTCTGCTCAGAGCTCCACTGACGACAGAAGGAATTCACACACCGACATCTGGGAGGAACCGCTGGTTTGTTTGGACCACGTTTGAGAAAGCATCTGTTTGAAACATTTTTAATGGTTTAGACCTGTTACTGGTTTAGCCCTGTTACTGGTTTAGCCCTGTTACTGGTTTTGACCTGTTACTGGTTTTGCCCTGTTTCTGGTTTTGACCTGTTACTGGTTTAGCCCTGTTACTGGTTTAGCCCTGTTACTGGTTTTGACCTGTTACTGGTTTTGCCCTGTTACTGGTTTTGACCTGTTACTGGTTTTGCCCTGTTACTGGTTTAGACCTGTTACTGGTTTAGCCCTGTTACTGGTTTAGACCTGTTACTGGTTTAGCCCTGTTTCTGGTTTTGACCTGTGACTAGTTTTGACTTCTTAATGGTTTTAAGTTCTTAATGGTTTTGACCTGTTACTGGTTTTGACCTCATAATGGTTTTGACCTGTTACTGGTTCTGACCTGTTACTGGTTCTGACCTGTTACTGGTTTAGACCTGTTACTGGTTTTGACCCGTTATTGGTTTTGACCTGTTACTGGTTTTGCCCTGTTACTGGTTTAGACCTGTTGCTGGTTTTGCCCTGTTACTGGTTAGACCTGTTACTGGTTTTGACCTGTTACTGGTTTAGACCTGTTACTGGTTTTGACCTGTTACTGGTTTTGACCTGTTACTAGTTTTGACTTCTTAATGGTTTTAAGTTCTTAATGGTTTTGACCCGCTACTGGTTTAGACCTGTTACTGGTTTTGCCCTGTTACTGGTTTTGACTTCTTAATGGTTTTCACCTGTTACTGGTTTTGACTTCTTAATGGTTTTCACCTGTTACTGCTTTTGACTTGTTACTGGGTTTGACCTGTTACTGGTTTTGCCTTGTTACTGGTTAGACTTGTTACTGGTTTTTAGACCTGTTACTGGTTTTGCCCTGTTACTGGTTAGACTTGTTACTGGTTTTTAGACCTGTTACTGGTTTTGCCCTGTTACTGGTTAGACTTGTTACTGGTTTTTAGACCTGTTACTGGTTTAGACCTGTTACTCGTTTTGACCTGTTTCTGGTTTAGACCTGTTACTGGTTTTTAGACCTGTTACTGGTTTTTACCCTGTTACTGGTTTAGACCTGTTACTGGTTTAGACCTGTTTCTGGTTTAGACCTGTTACTGGTTTAGACCTGTTACTGGTTTTGACCTGTTACTGGTTTAGACCTGTTACTGGTTTTTAGACCTGTTACTGGTTTTGACCTGTTACTGGTTTAGACCTGTTACTGGTTTTTAGACCTGTTACTGGTTTTGACCTGTTACTGGTTTAGACCTGTTACTGGTTTTGACCTGTTACTGGTTTTGCCCTGTTACTGGTTTTTAGACCTGTTTCTGGTTTAGACCTGTTACTTGTTTTGACCTGTTACTGGTTTAGACCTGTTACTGGTTTTTAGACCTGTTACTGGTTTTGACCTGTTACTGGTTTAGGCCTGTTACTGGTTTTTAGACCTGTTACTGGTTTAGACCTGTTACTGGTTTTTAGACCTGTTACTGGTTTTGACCTGTTACTGGTTTAGGCCTGTTACTGGTTTTTAGACCTGTTACTGGTTTCGGCCTGTTACTGGTTTTTAGACCTGTTACTGGTTTTTAGACCTGTTACTGGTTTAGACCTGTTACTGGTTTTGACCTGTTACTGGTCTCATGGTGAATCTGTCTGAAGTGTCCTGCTGATGTCTTCAGTGTGGACAGATTCTTTGTAAACAAACATAAACACTGATCTTGTCAAAGGTCAGCGCTGCAACAGTTGAATTCGTCCACAGAGTCAAACCTGATCTGCTCCTAAATTTGGTCCAAACAGTTTGTGCTGCAGATTTACTCTGTCATGACAACAGGCCAGTTCTGTCCAAACAATGTTTTCTCTCATTTTGCTCAAAAGAATAAAGTCAGTGGACAACAGTGTGTTGGAATGGAATGTTATCATTAATAGAGTCATTAAAAGTGGAGGAAGTGGTATATGTAGAAATGGATTTCCTGGTAATTGTTTTTGTAGCCTGAGGCTTAGGATCCAGATTTGTTTTGTTGGGCTGTTTGTTTCTGTCAGTGTCAGAGCCAAGGGTTGCTCATTTTCTGCATGAATATATAGTTTGGAAAGTGTGGAAGCCAGGCCATTTTAATGAGGTCCAGAAGTCCACAACAGGACACCCAGAGTCCACAACAGGACACCAGAAGTCCACAACAGGACACCCAAAGTCCACAACAGGACTCCAGAAGTCCACAACAGGACACCCAGAGTCCACAACAGGACACCAGAAGTCCACAACAGGACACCCAGAGTCCACAACAGGACACCCAGAGTCCACAACAGGACACCAGAAGTCCACAACAGGACACCCAAAGTCCACAACAGGACACCAGAAGTCCACAACAGGACACCCAAAGTCCACAACAGGACACCCAAAGTCCACAACAGGACACCAGAAGTCCACAACAGGACACCCAAAGTCCACAACAGGACACCAGAAGTCCACAACAGGACACCAGAAGTCCACAACAGGACACCCAAAGTCCACAACAGGACACCAGAAGTCCACAACAGGACACCCAAAGTCCACAACAGGACACCCAAAGTCCACAACAGGACACCAGAAGTCCACAACAGGACACCAGAAGTCCACAACAGGACACCCAGAGTCCACAACAGGACACCAGAAGTCCACAACAGGACACCAGAAGTCCACAACAGGACACCCAGAGTCCACAACAGGACACCAGAAGTCCACAACAGGACACCCAAAGTCCACAACAGGACACCCAAAGTCCACAACAGGACACCCAGAGTCCACAACAGGACACCCGAAGTCCACAACAGGACACCCAGAGTCCACAACAGGACACCCAGAGTCCACAACAGGACACCCAGAGTCCACAACAGGACACCAGAAGTCCACAACAGGACACCCAGAGTCCACAACAGGACACCAGAAGTCCACAACAGGACACCCAGAGTCCACAACAGGACTCCAGAAGTCCACAACAGGACACCAGAAGTCCACAACAGGACACCCAAAGTCCACAACAGGACACCAGAAGTCCACAACAGGACACCAGAAGTCCACAACAGGACACCCAGAGTCCACAACAGGACTCCAGAAGTCCACAACAGGACACCAGAAGTCCACAACAGGACACCCAAAGTCCACAACAGGACACCAGAAGTCCACAACAGGACTCCAGAAGTCCACAACAGGACACCAGAAGTCCACAACAGGACACCCAAAGTCCACAACAGGACACCAGAAGTCCACAACAGGACACCAGAAGTCCACAACAGGACACCCAAAGTCCACAACAGGACACCCAGAGTCCACAACAGGACACCAGAAGTCCACAACAGGACACCAGAAGTCCACAACAGGACACCCAGAGTCCACAACAGGACACCAGAAGTCCACAACAGGACTCCAGAAGTCCACAACAGGACACCAGAAGTCCACAACAGGACACCCAGAGTCCACAACAGGACACCAGAAGTCCACAACAGGACACCAGAAGTCCACAACAGGACACCCAGAGTCCACAACAGGACACCAGAAGTCCACAACAGGACACCCAGAGTCCACAACAGGACACCCAGAGTCCACAACAGGACACCAGAAGTCCACAACAGGACACCCAGAGTCCACAACAGGACACCAGAAGTCCACAACAGGACACCCAGAGTCCACAACAGGACACCCAGAGTCCACAACAGGACACCAGAAGTCCACAACAGGACACCAGAAGTCCACAACAGGACACCAGAAGTCCACAACAGGACACCCAGAGTCCACAACAGGACACCAGAAGTCCACAACAGGACACCCAGAGTCCACAACAGGACACCAGAAGTCCACAACAGGACACCCAGAGTCCACAACAGGACACCAGAAGTCCACAACAGGACACCCAGAGTCCACAATAGGACACCTGTGCTGCCAACACTTGTCATATTTTTGTGTCAGATATTTCTATCATCTCTAACATTTACCAAGTCCATGGAGCAGTTGATAGTGGTTTCACTGACACTGAGTCAAGTTCAAATCAAATAATGAAAAGTAGGAGTTTCTGTCCACACCATTTCACAAATGAGTTCAACTCGTTGTCCACACTAATCCTCAGAGTTGTGTCCTCTGTCCACATGGTCTTTATACTAAATATCTGTACACATGCTAGAATGCAGATGCTCCTGCGAACCCTCAGATAAATCTGAGTGCAGCTGAGGTCCGGAGCTGAAGCTGAGCAGCAACAGCTAATTCTAAACATTCTGCTCCTTCCACTTAAAGCTGCAGAAGCTCAACTGGTGGAGAAATACCACCAGAGTTTGGAAACACACACTTTGTCTCTGCAGCTCTTTCCTCTCAGTCCAATTAAAAGGCTAAATAAAGATGGAGGGTTCCAGCTGGGGTGCCTGCTTAGCGCTCCACCTCACCCCCTCAGTCAGACTGGAGCAGGCCTGGTCTGTGGACCACGCAGGGTTCCTCCAGGTCCCATTCTCTCCCATTCAATCAAAAACGTGTGGGTTCATTCTTCTGCCAGTGCCCTTGACCAAGGCATTAATGAAGATCCCTTCAATGGCAGCTCACTGCTTATAATGTGCAAAGTGCTAAGCTAATTGTTAATGCTAATGCCAAGTGCTGTGTGTATTAGCACGGGTAAAATGTGAACATTGAATCCGACCTTTGGAAATAGTCACGTCCCCTTTTTCAAGGCCCAGAGTGGAGCAGTGGAACGGTCCAGTCTGATGGAATGCTACTGCTGCTTGGTCCTTACACTCATATTCAGTCTCTCTAAAACACCTGTTATTACATAAAGAATCATTTTTGTAGATCCAGGCAACGCAGGTAGGGAGTAGATGCAGATGTGTCCAGTCCTCTCAGATGAATACGATTAGAACCTGCTGGAAAGTCATCATGGTGATGCTAAAAAAGGATCTAACACAGCAGCTTTAAGAGCATTTTCAAGCTTTCGTCAAAACACCCGGACTTCTGTACATAAGTGTCAGAAATGTGACTGTCCTGCCCATAAAACACTGAATTATAGAGCCACATCACCTAGATGTACTCTCAGGCACATGTTCATTACAAACAACAGTAAGCATTGTTTTGGCTGTGAAGTCATTTTCTAATCTTTTCATTTTCTACGCAGATTATATTTTAAAATTGTCACTTCAGATGAAAACAACAAAACTGTGTTTCAGAGCCCTGAGCTGCTGTTCATGCAGGTGTAGAGAAAAGTGTTGTGTTTATCTGAGTGTGGACCGGATAAATCCTATCAGATATATTGTGTACCTTATTTGGACAGGCTTCCTGTGCCTTGGTAGAGTAGCTAGCGTATGATTGGACAGTAGGAGGAGCTTTGCCAAGGGTCATTTGGTTCCACAGCGAAACGGCAGAGGTTATGTTTGTAGCAGAGTTTGTCTGTTTGTGTGTGCATTTGTCTTTCTTTGTCTGTTTGTTAGGGTTAGGGTGAAGTGAAGACCATGTTTGGATGTATTATTTTATAATTCATATATTTTTGTATATATATATGTATATATATATATATATATATATATATATATAGTTTTCATGGTCTGTGCTGGTGAGTCAGTGGTATTCTTTGGTTCTTATCAGCTGACTTGTGGTCTTTCAGACCCACCGTACAGACTGTTCAACTGCAGAACACACTCATCTTCTAATCAGAGCCAGGAGCTAAATTGTAGTGAGCTGTGTTTTCTCTATGAATATGAATATCCATGATGCAGTTTTTCAAAATAAAAAAGGGATGCTAGCTAAAATGTATGCCCCTGTGGGATTTTTCTTGTTTCTTTGCTGCCTGAGGGTAGATGACAGCTGTTCGCTTTGCCAACACTCCCGTCAGATTGCAGGCCAAAGAGTTCCAGTGTTTTTCGCAGGTCTCTTCCCTCATCGCAGTTCCACCAGAAACAAATATGGAAATGGACGTTGTCAGTGGTCCGTCCCGTAGGAAGTCCAGCCGAATCATCAGCATCTGATGCTCCATGGTCATCACAAAGCCTGACGACGGGGCACATGGGATCCGTGGGGAGGGGTGGGGTATCTGCCTGTGGGGGTTAGGGTAGGTCGCTTGGGGAGGGGTGGGGTATCTGCCTGTGGGGGTTAGGGTAGGGCACTTGGGGAGGGGTGGGGTATCTGCCTGTGGGGGTTAGGGTAGGGCGCTTGGGGAGGAGTGGGGTATCTGCCTGTGGGGGTTAGGGTAGGGCGCTTGGGGAGGGGTGGGGTATCTGCCTGTGGGGGTTAGGGTAGGGCGCTTGGGGAGGGGTGGGGTATCTGCCTGTGGGGGTTAGGGTAGGGCGCTTGGGGAGGGGTGGGGTATCTGCCTGTGGGGGTTAGGGTAGGGCGCTTGGGGAGGGGTGAGGTATCTGCCTGTGGGGGTTAGGGTAGGGCGCTTGGGGAGGGGTGGGGTGTCTGCCTGGGGTGGCATGGGCTCTTAACGCAGTAGCGGTTAGCTGGCTTTTCCCTCTCCCTCTCTCTGTCTCTCTTTCTCTCTCTCCCCCTCTCTCTCTCCCCCTCTCTCTCTCCCCCTCTCTCTCTCTTTCTCTCCCTCTCTCTCTTTTTCTCTCTGTCTCTCTCTCTCTTCCTGCCGTTGCCCCGGCCAACCTCAGCCAACCCCTCCCACCCAGCGGTGGGTGATGTCAGTCGAGGATGCTGAAGGAGAGCGACACAGCGGTTAGCTGGCTTTTCCTCTCTCTCTCTCTCTTTCTCTCTCTCTCTCGTTCTTGCTGTCTCTCTCTGTCTCTTTCTGTCTCTCTCTCTCTTTCTCTGTCTCTCAATTTCTCTGTCTCTCTCTCTGTCTTTCTCTCTCTCGCTCTCTCTCTGTCTTTCTCTCTCTCTCCTCTCTCGTTCTTGCTGTCTCTCTCTCTCTGTCTCTTTCTGTCCTCTCTCTCTCTTCTCCTGTCTCTCAATTTCTCTGTCTCTCTGTCTTTCTCTCTCTCTCTGTCTCTCTGTCTCTTTCTGTCTATCTCTTTCTCTGTCTCTCTCTCTCTCTGTCTCTTTCTGTCTCTCTCTCTTTCTGTCTCTCTCTCTCATTCTTTCTGTCTCTCTTTCTCTGTCTCTCTCTCTCTCTGTCTCTCCCTCTCTCTCTTCCTGCCGTTGCCCTGGCCAACCTCAGTGAACCCCTCCCACCCAGCGGTGGGTGATGTCAGGGATACTGGATGCTAAAGGAGAGCGCCTCTGCCTTCGCCTTCGCCGCAGCAGCAGCAGCAGGCGGGGGGGCGGCGGCCCAGATAAGGCCCGCCCGCCGTACCTCCACAGATTAAACAGCAGGATTAACCTCTGTGCTCCACCACTGCTGCCACCGTGTCTTTCACCACCTTATCTACCCCCACCTCCCCCTTTTCTCCTCCAACATTTGCCACCATACATTTGTACAGTTGTCATGATGTGGGAAATTGCTTTTTAACCCTATGTGGCTTTTCTGTATCTGTGGCAACTGAAACATAAGAAAATGAAAAAAAAAAAAAAACGTCCCTGCCACGGAGGAGGAAAAGTTTCCCCTAAAACGTTTCTTTTTGTGCTCGTGTTCCAAGTCAGTGTTGAAAAAACATGTGTGTGGAATTAAGAAGGAGAAAAGGCCGGGCCACTGAATATGTCAGCCATTAAGGCCACCGGCTCGGTCACTTCTGTTCTTTGCTCATGCCAGATTTAATAACTCCCACATTCAGTTGCAACATTCGAGTCATTCATGTTCAAAGGAATGGGGGGGGGGGGGGTGCGCAGAAGCACCAATAAATAGTAGGATAGATAATGTGGTTGGCCGTGCCACCCTGAAGCCACGCTGCCCAAATGATTTTCCCATATTTATTTATTTCATGTTGGAGAATTCAGGACTCCAGCCACACTTCCAACAATGCCAGTCCACTTCTGTGCTTTCATGGATATTGGATAGCAATCACAAAAATATACATTTAACCAGTCCGCTAAAATGGAACGGCATACATTTCCATAATTTGCGCAGCACAATGCCGCTTCCCTCAGTATCCATTCAAAACTCCATGCATTTCAACTATCTTTGCCAAAGGCTTGTGCAGTAATTAGATCCAACTACATTTGAAACGCAGCCACGCTGTGATTCCTACAACACTTTTATACTTCTTCTACATACTTTTATATTCTCTGTGTTTCCTTTTGTTGTGCTGGGGGAGGACAGTGTTAGCTTAGGTGAGATTTACGGCTCCTTATTCCGAGACTTATCAGATGGTGAGAATTTCCTGCCGTTTGTGTGAACTGTGTCTAATGATAGTGTCTGGAATGTAAAGCTTCTCTACAAAACATGTGATGCTCTCATTTACAAGGTAATAACTGTGATTATTTTTGTTGGATTTGCAGCATTTTCGTTTCTTTTTTAGATTTATTCATCCTATTTACTGGTTGACAACTATGGAGTCAGTGCTGATGAGGATAAATGAAAGGTTTCAAAGTGTTTTAGGTGGAATTTTGGAGGCTGGTGTCAGGTTGTAGCAGGTCTGTTCACTGACAGAGCAAACGGAATCCTTCAGAAAGGCGACCTGTCCAAATGTGATGTCATGGCTGATGTTCACGGTGTTTCAGCAGTTCCATATGAACCTGGTTTGACACCAGGATCAGGAAAAGTGTCAGTAAAAAACAGATGTTGCTTATGCCATGTGAGAGCTGGATGGAACACAGATGTAGGGGTTATGATCGTTTCTATCACATGGTATTTTCCATGGTCAGACATCAGACTGCCACGGTGGGAATGTAGATCCCCAGTGCTCTAAACTGGCCAATTAGCATAGCATCCCTGTGTGTTCGGTACCTGCGATAAGGAGGCTAGTGACCAACTGGGCTATGACATGCCATTGATCCAGAAAATTGCTGCAGAGCCAGCCTTGAAATTAGTTTAAATTGCTGAATCAAAAAATGTTATCCTGGATTCTGGCAGGGCCAGCGTAAACCTTATGCCTCTAATCCCCAGACTGATGTGAAAAGTTGTCAGGGATCGTGTCGCCTACCACCAGGATTGATGGGGGAATTTGGATTCTGTGTGACAGACAGAGACACATGCAAGCAACTGGGATTTGACTTGGATGGCACTTATGGCTACTGGGGTCGTGACTGGGTTTCAAATCTGCAGGCTTCGGGAATTTCCAGTACGATCTACCACCGGCTTTGTGCTTTTCAATTCAATTACACGCCAACTCTTTACTCTGTGACAATGTCGGAGCTCAAGCTCTCTTAGATGTGAGTTGAGTCATAAATCTAAGCTTTGAGGCACAGTTCAAGGATCGGGAGAATAATTTACCATCAGTCAGGTGCCTCTTTTTATCCTCTTTGGATCCTCCCGAAATAGCACCAAACAGCAGCGTTGGAGTCGCAGATTGATGGGAGGAGAGAGCAGGGTGGAATCTGTGGACTCTAAACAGCGCTAATGTGGAGTAAGTCTGGGTAAGAGGATGACTGAAGCAAACACAGCAGTGGATTAAAGTGGATGTATTCAGTCAGAATCAGCGGGGCTCCACCCTGCGCAGTGGCTCCACTAGTGGAAACTGGAGATCAGGTTTTCTATTTAGACAAGAAAATGAACATCGATTTGTCCCGAAGACACAAATAGTGCCGAGCGTTTCACTTTAAACCTTTAAGTCACTCACACATTGGTTGGCACATTTCACACACTAATTAAACCAAAGACAAAAGACTAGACTCCGCCTTCTGAGCGCACTGCCGGCCCCTTACTGCCCCCACCCCCCCCACCCCCTTTTCTGGACTTCTGTGTACCCAGCTGTTCTGTAGATCCAAACGCTGTCTTCCATTTCCCCCGACGTTGGAAAATATCAGACGTTTAATCTGCCAGGTTGATGGGCCAATCTTCCCCCAACCTCTGGGTTTAAGTTTGTTTATCACGTCGCACAACGTCAGCAGATGTAAAACCAGTCTTTTTTTAGTTTCTCTTTTTGCCTCCTGTGGAAAAAAAAAAGTTAAATTCTAAGTGGGTGAAGCTTTAAGTATCGTACATAATCCCTCTTGCTTCTGACAGGAATAAGAAACTTGCCCTAAAGACCACTCAACGGATTTTTAAGTTAGTGTGTGAAAATCCAGCAGGATAAGCGAATGCCCCACTGGATCGAGCAGGATTAGTATATCTATTGATTTGTGTCATCGTGAGGAACACGCAGTATATTACAGGCACATTAGAAGACAGTATGTGTCCACATTCAAACTGGAAGCACAGGGCACTTCAAACACTTTCTTTGCAGATTACTGATTTGCTGAGTGTGTTTCTTCTCAGCAGGTACAGAGTAAAACGTTCTCATTAAAGCACACAGATCAAAAGCCAACGTCCACCTTTAACTGCTCGTCAGGTTTCAAAACTTCACTCATGGACAAAGTTTGGAAAATATTCCAAATAGGGGAATTTCAAACCAAATGGGATGTTTTTAGTGATGCTCCACTTAGAGAAGTGAACAGGGATGTAAATGCAGCCGTCGACAGTGTTTTGTCTTCAAGTGTCCCCCTGGGGAGTGAAAATCCACTGGGTCTGACAGTGTGATGACACTCCTGCACATGGAACCAAAACAGACGAGCTGCTGGATGTCAAGTCAAACATGTGCTTTCCTTATGGCACCGTTGGCTAATGTCTGCCCTCATAGTACGGAGTGGGAAAGCTTCAAAAAAAAAAAAAAAGAGACAGAATAAAGCTCATGAAATTCTAGATATTGTGTTGAACAGGATACAATAAAATTTGGCATTGATAAATTATGAAAAAGTGAACCTTATGAGCGGCTGCACAAGAAGATAATGAGAGCATCTGAAATTTTAAGACCAAACATGTCAATCTCCCCCTGGTGGCCATTTTCAGTATAACACATGTTTTTCTATGGCGCTTTGGTCACTAAATACACATATATACTATATATTTATGTTTACCAATACTATCCACTACAGTTTGAAGGTGGACAGATCAGATTTATTTATTTTTTAAGTAACTTTCATCTCATAGCATTGGCTTAAAATCATCTTTCTAAAGAACGTATAGGATGTTATGAAAACAGGTGATTGACAGCTGTAAGGACCAATTGCAATCCAGAATCTGTCAGATGTAAGAGCCAGTGGAAGGACGTCTGTGTCCAACACACGACATGAAGAACCAGGGAGTGGATCTGCATTCTTATACGGTGGGAGTGTTCACTCATTCATCTGTTCACTCATTCGTCTGTTCACTCATTCATTCATCTGTTCGTTCATTCATTCCTCTGTTCGTTTTGTGAACTGCTTCACCCTCTGGATGGGCTTGGGGGGGGGGGGGGGGGCGCTGTAAATATATAAAATGTCAATAAACACTAAATAAAAGTCCACATCTAGCTTTGACTACAGGATGCGTTCACCAGAGCGTCACTCAGATGTTCCAGTGCCAGCTCCATTTTTCTAGAATCTGCAGTCAGGATCAAGAGCAGACTTGTGTTTCCTCTCAGGCTTTGTCCACATGAAGACAAAAACTGTGTTTCTTATTTACTGAAAACAAACTTTACGCAAAAGCACTGTAGTATAAATGCCAGGTCTGTAGGTGGTGCTGTAACGCTGCCACAGAAATAAACCAAAAACACAGAAGAAGACCTGGAGCACGCTCATAAAACCTGTGTGAAGAAGACTATGAAGCTCGTACGGCTTAAGGGAGACGCAGAAATATGATGTCATCGTTTCAGAAAAGATGCGTACAGGCTGTAAACACGGAAATGCAAGAATGGTGTGTTGGCATTTGTTCACTCTGGGCCGTAGTTTGAAAATGAGTAGAACAGGACAGTGACATACAGGGACATCTGATCTGTGTGGACCAGAACCAGTGGAATGTGGGAAGTTCTCCGGTTCTGTCTCTGCTCCAGTCCTGTGGTCTGGACACACATCCATAACTCTAATCCTAACCCAAGGGTTACTAACCCTAACCTTAACCCTAATCCTAGGGTTACTAACCCTAACCTTAACCCTAACCCTAGGGTTACTAACCCTAACCCTAACCCTAGGGTTACTAACCCTAACCTTAACCCTAACCCTAACCCTAGGGTTACTAACCTTAACCCTAACCCTAACCCTAGGGTTACTAACCCTAACCCTAACCCTAGGGTTACTAACCCTAACCCTAGGGTTACTAACCCTAACCTTAACCCTAACCCTAACCCTAGGGTTACTAACCCTAACCCTAGGGTTACTAACCTTAACCCTAACCCTAACCCTAGGGTTACTAACCCTAACCTTAACCCTAATCCTAGGGTTACTAACCCTAACCTTAACCCTAACCCTAGGGTTACTAACCCTAACCCTAGGGTTACTAACCCTAACCCTAGGGTTACTAACCTTAACCCTAACCCTAACCCTAGGGTTACTAACCCTAACCCTAACCCTAGGGTTACTAACCCTAACCTTAACCCTAACCCTAGGGTTACTAACCCTAACCTTAACTCTAACCCTAACCCTAGGGTTACTAACCCTAATCTTAACCCTAACCCTTGGGTTACTAACCCTAACCTTAACTCTAACCCTAACCCTAGGGTTACTAACCCTAATCTTAACCCTAACCCTAACCCTTGGGTTACTAACCTTAACTCTAACCCTAACCCTAGGGTTACTAACCCTAACCCTAACCCTAGGGTTACTAACCCTAACCTTAACCCTAACCCTAGGGTTACTAACCCTAACCCTAGGGTTACTAACCCTAACCTTAACCCTAACCCTAACCCTTGGGTTACTAACCCTAACCCACCTATATCCAAATGTAAACAGTGGAATGACAGATAAAGTCTGTCTGTGTCTAAACTTGTCTCTCTGTGGACGAACGAGGAAAACTGAGGACGGTAACTAAGGACAGTTTGTCCAGTGACGCCAAAACACTATTATGCTGTAAATATTCCTCATAATATCAAACGGAAAACCTGAGGACCTCCCCCATGATGAAGCATGTGTCTTATTTTGAAAGGTGAGTGTTGTGGTTGTTGACAGGACGACTGGTGTTGAATATGTGGAGACTTTTTGTCCATTAGGTGTCGACAGACATTAGGCAGGAGCAGCTGATGGATGCCTTCTCAGACCACAGGTCAAAGGTCAAACGCAGACACCAGGGAAAATACAGTCGGACTCTAATGAGTCCTTAGCCTTTGGCCCCCCCAACCTTGGTTCAGAGTGCACTGACGGCAGCTCTCATGCAGAACAGGCTGGGAATGGGGCATGTGCATGACCGCCACTCTGATCCAGCTCACCTTCAGTCTCCTGGTGCTTCCACTGTATCAGCTTTCATGGATTTTGGCAAGAATTCAACCTTCAAAACAGTTTTCAGAGTTTGAAGGAGAAGGATGTTGTGTCTTGATTTTGAGGAGCTGTGCCTCAGCGCCTGAACATGACGAAGGTCTGAACCTGAAAATGGTTCTGTGGTCTCTGCGGTTCCTGTTGAAGGAGGTTACGGTGGTCTTGGATTAGGGTTAGGGTTCTTGGGGTTCCTCTATATACGTTCACTAGAACCATGTACAGGGGTTCTTCTATAAACGTTCACTACAACCATGTACAGGGGTTCTTCTATAAACGTTCACTAGAACCATGTACAGGGGTTCTTCTATATACGTTCACTACAACCATGTACAGGGGTTCTTCTATAAACGTTCACTAAAAGCATGTACAGGGGTTCTTCTATAAACGTTCACTAGAACCATGTACAGGGGTTCTTCTATAAACGTTCACTAGAACCATGTACAGGGGTTCTTCTATATACGTTCACTAGAACCATGTACAGGGGTTCTTCTATAAACGTTTACTAGAACCATGTACAGGGGTTCTTTTATAAACGTTCACTAGAACCATGTACAGGGGTTCTTCTATAAACGTTCACTAGAACCATGTACAGGGGTTCTTCTATAAACGTTCACTAGAACCATATACAGGGGTTCTTCTGTATACGTTCACTAGAACCATGTACAGGGGTTCTTCTGTATACGTTCACTAGAACAATGTACAGGGGTTCTTCTATAAACGTTCACTAGAACCATGTACAGGGGTTCTTCTATAAACGTTCACTAGAACCATGCATGTACAGGGGTTCTTCTATAAACGTTCACTAGAACCATATACAGGGGTTCTTCTGTATACGTTCACTAGAACCATGTACAGGGGTTCTTCTATAAACGTTCACTAGAACCATGTACAGGGGTTCTTCTATAAACATTCACTAGAACCATATACAGGGGTTCTTCTATAAACGTTCACTAGAACCATGTACAGGGGTTCTTCTATATACGTTCACTACAACCATGTACAGGGGTTCTTCTATAAACGTTCACTAGAACCATGTACAGGGGTTCTTCTATATACGTTCACTAGAACCATGTCCAGGGGTTCTTCTATAAACGTTCACTAAAAGCATGTACAGGGGTTCTTCTATAAACGTTCACTAGAACCATGTACAGGGATTCTTCTATAAACGTTCACTAGAACCATGTACAGGGGTTCTTCTATATACGTTCACTAGAACCATGTACAGGGGTTCTTCTATAAACGTTCACTAGAACCATGTACAGGGGTTCTTTTATAAACGTTCACTAGAACCATGTACAGGGGTTCTTCTATAAACGTTCACTAGAACCATGTACAGGGGTTCTTCTATAAACGTTCACTAGAACCATATACAGGGGTTCTTCTGTATACGTTCACTAGAACCATGTACAGGGGTTCTTCTGTATACGTTCACTAGAACCATGTACAGGGGTTCTTCTATAAACGTTCACTAGAACCATGTACAGGGGTTCTTCTATAAACGTTCACTAGAACCATGTACAGGGGTTCTTCTATAAACGTTCACTAGAACCATATACAGGGGTTCTTCTGTATACGTTCACTAGAACCATGTACAGGGGTTCTTCTATAAACGTTCACTAGAACCATGTACAGGGGTTCTTCTATAAACGTTCACTAGAACCATATACAGGGGTTCTTCTGTATACGTTCACTAGAACCATGTACAGGGGTTCTTCTGTATACGTTCACTAGAACCATGTACAGGGGTTCTTCTGTAAACGTTCACTAGAACCATATACAGGGGTTCTTCTGTATACGTTCACTAGAACCATATACAGGGGTTCTTCTGTATACTGTTATGGAAATGTTCAACTGATAACCCACACACAAAGAGGAGGAGAGAAAGTTACAGTTAAAATAAATAAATGCATTTATTGAGAAGTCAGTCACAGAGAAACTCTGTAAGTGAAGTCTGCTTAAACAAGAGAAAACTAAAGATTATATAGAACCAAATCCAACCCCCTCAAACTATGATGTCATTCCTTACGTACATCGTACCACCCCATACTACTCCTTCTCTGCTCCGTGAAGAGGTCATGATGACCTCTCCACTCTAACCTTGCTTGGATCCAATCTGGAGTGCAGGCGCCATTCTCTATCTACACATTCAGACATTTAGGTGTTTGGGTTTTAACTCAAGGCAAGATCTCCGTTCCTGGGTTGGGGGTGTTACAGAGTGGTAAACATCACACATAATGAATAATGACTCAGCATTAAAAGAAGATGTACTAACAGTATAAATATAAGAGTATAAAATATAAAAAGTAAATTTTTCCACCACATTTCCTCCCTTTTGATTATTCAACCGAATCAATCATGCAAAAACATAAAATTTACGTACGAGTATCAATAAATGATTATAAATGATTATCAACCCAAAGACAACCTAATTAAGCCATATTTCTCCAGATATTCTCCAGATAAATTATATGTAGCCAAATTTCCAGACTTTGTGTCTTTTTTCTTTTTAGATCAGGTTTGACATTGGAGGACAAATAGCAAAATACTATGAAAAAAATACTATAAACATCCACCCATGATCTATCTGCTTTTGGACATCAGTCAGAACAGTAATTTCCAGCTTCACAATTTTTGTTCATTTGACAGGATTACACGTTGCTTTCTTCATACACCATCAAATCATCATCAAGATCATCTAAGTCATCAAAATCATAATTATCATCATCATCATCAATCACTTCATGCTATACCATACTAAAAGTACCAATCACACTGCTAATCATTGAACGTATTATTGGAATGATGCAACAGGATAATCCGAGGAGTAATACAAACACACCAAAAATCACAGCAATAATTTTCATCAACATTGCCTTCCATCCCCCAGACAGCAGCCAGCCCCAAAAATCCCTGCCTGTTGTAGTGTATGCAGTGTTTTCCTCATGTAGGACTCGTCTAGGGTGATCAAACTGATTGTGGAAACATCAGGTACATAGGTACAACACTGGTCGCCAATAAGATGACAGACACCTCCCTTTTCAGCCAATAGGAGATCTAAAGCTGCCCTATTCTGTAATGCGACAGTGCGGAGAGCTTTCATCTCACTGGTCATTAAACCCCTGTTCAACAGACGCAGTGAGATTCTCTAGCTCCACAGAAAGTTCTTCTATGTACCAAGCTAAACAATCAGGGCCGTACATGGGAATAATACTGATTACAAACTTATGGCCACCTGAAATCCGATCCCGTTTTACACGGGTGTGAGGCGGTGACATAACTGGGCTGATGGTCAATTTGGAGGTAGCTGGAACCAAATAAGAGAGGTGACATGTACCTGCCCATCATGCTGGGAAATACAAATAAGAGTGTTGACCACACGTCCACACCATATCTGTAGGACAGCCATACCCATAATCAGAAGGAGTTAGAGCTACGGTGGCATTATATGTGGTAGTAACATTAAAAATAAAATAAAATAAAATAAAAATATGAGGTCTTAGCATCATAATGTGTCAGTGGGGATGGTGTACCTAGTAATGCCGTGAGATTGTAAAGGACTATAACTGGAGAAAAGTAAATTTATCAGCCCTTTTTTCGCATGCTACCTTGAGAGTAATGTTACACCCAGATGTGTGTCCCAAATTATACCGTGTGTGTTCTGTGACTGGGGAATGGAAGCAAAACTGTGGAGTGAAAAAAAGATTAGACAGATCTCTGAGCCGAAAAACAACATTTTTCTGTACCATAGTAATATTAGTGTCTCTAGAGAAATTTCTTGGATTTCTGAAGGAAGGTCACGTTGGGTCTCAACCCCAGCCAGGGGTACGCCGTGACAGACGGCCACTGTCCATTTTATCATTGTCAATAGTGTGTGATTGATCGAGAGAGGATAAGAAGCGAACAGAGTATCTTCATGTGAGCTGTGTGGCATCAAACTACACACATAGCATGACTGATTAGTGACACGTCGTGTCAGATCACGTGTCACTCGCCACCATGTGTTATCGCTAGTCGTGGTGATCAATGAGGTGGAGGTCACGTCCGTGACGTCCCCGAAGCTCCTCTGACCCTAGCTGTCCTCCGACAGACCAGGGCGCAAACAGGAATGTGATGCGGTGGTGAAGGATCAGATACCTGATAGAATGTGTCCATGTACCACATGTACAGGCACAGGAGGGTGATGCAGATGACAGCTGACCCTTTGATCACCTCCATCGTCGTCGAATCAGTGTATGTGTGGGGCAGGGGGTCTTCAGTCACTCGCCAGTGACCAGGCAAAGGATAAGTGTATATGAGACGTCACTGGGGTCGTTACCACCGCTAGGTTTCAACCAGTGAGTCTTGTGAGTGTAGGTGCGTGATACAGCTGTGTCCAGCTCCGGTGTCCAGTCGTCCAGTCTACGCTGTCGATCGATGCTCCGGCCCGTCCTCGGCTGCAGCAGTCGGCGGTTCTCCCAGAAACCGCTTACAGTGGATCGCATGGATCCACATGGCACGTTCAGCAACCTTGACCACTGTGTGCGTCGTCAGGAGCACCTGGAAAGGGCCTCGCCACCTGCGCTGTTTCCAGTGCTTTCGTCTGAAGTCCCGAACCAGGATCCAATCCCCCGGCTGCAGCGGATGAAGCAGCCCCTCTGCAGGAACCGGTAGTGCTGATTTCACCAGTACCTGTACTTGAGATAGTTCAGAGGAGAGTTTCCTACACTAAGACAACATGTCATGCTCCAACAATGATGTCAACCCGGTTGGTTGGGGGCCTGGAGACCTGTATATGGGGTCTCCCAAACATAATCTCAAAAGGACTCAGCCCACTTCGACTCCTACGTCTCATTCTCATTTGCATGAGAACCAGAGGTAGGGCCTTGACCCAGTTAAGACCTGTTTCCTCACAACATTTAGCCAGTTTTGATTTTAGGGTGCTATTTTCCCTTTCAATAGCCCCCCCTTTGTGGATGGTATGCACAGTGTGTTTTGAGGTCAAAACCTAGCATTTCCCCTAACTCAGTTAGTGCTGTGTTCACAAAGTGGGACCCATCGTCTGATGAGATCCTCTTTGGGATCCCCCAACAAAACAAAACAAAATTTCAGTTACCAAAGCCTTAGCCACTGCAGAGCTGTCTGCATGCTTTGCAGGAAAACATTTATCTAACATTCCTCCCTTAGACACATGATCTACGCCATGTGTCAGCTTAGCAAACCAGGGGAAGAAATGTTTGGGCCGACAAGGTCGTCCATCAGCTGCCTCAAGTGAAACAAAAGACACAAGCCTGTGAAGAAGGACAACAAAGGAGAAGGTCATCAACATACTGTAAAGGAGCAACACCTGGTGGGAGGTCAAGGTGGGACAGCGAGTCGGCCAAAATCGAATTGTAAATGGTTGGGGCCTCGCAATACCCCTGAGACATGCGCGTCCATGTGTACATTTTGTTTCTGAACTGAAACGCGAACCAATATTGGCTATCTGCATGCACGGGAACAGATGTGAACGCGTTCGAAAGGTCAATGACAGAAAAGTGAGATGCAGACGGCGGAATTTGTGATAAAATGTGTGTGGATTTGGGACCGTGGGTATGCGTGGAACCACGGCTTTGTTTACCGCCTGTAGGTCTTGAATAAACCTCCATGTGTCTGGGTCAGGAGGGGTTCGCACTTTTTTCCACAGGAAAAATTGGGGTCCTGACCGGTGAATCAGGACATGGAACTATAATTCCCACATTCAAATAAGCTTAGAACTCGGACTGTTTTTGACATGGCCTGTAATCAGATCGCGGGGTAATGATGACCGGTGGGCAGTTTCGGACGAGACCCACATCATGTGGACCAGTAGCCCAGACACCAGGTGGGATATCAGCCAGTTTGGGTGGCACGGAGACGGGTGAGAGGCCTGTGGGAGATGTAGACATACAGGTGAGCGCTTCATCATTTAACAACTGTACAGTTTTCTGACAGTGAAACACTGATATCATGCTCTGTCTGTATACCCCCAGTCGGGGAGCGAACATGATGGCCGGGTCAGAGGTGGGACACAAATCTGACACCTGCAAGGCCTTTTCCACAAACGGGCCCACGTCTTTCCAATCTGCATGGCATGGTTTGGAAAGAGCAACATGCGTGGTGCAGCACCAAGCCTGTAAAAAGAATGTTGATTATCAGTCAGTGACACAGACAATGCCCAAAAAAATATGAATCCCAAAACATGTAACCAGTTGTGAGCTTATCAGACTGTGTGAAAAAACTTTTCCTCATATGTGGGGTCAGGGCCTCCAGGACTGAAATGAGAAGCACACTATAAATCATTTGGGGGTGAGACATAAGCGCCAGGCTGAAGTCTGCTGTCACTTAGCTCGACCCATTTTTCTGTAATTTGGGGGGAACAGACTTTCCAGTGGTATACATAATCTGGTAACCCAGCAGCATACCTAACCATTGTGTGTGCGTACACACAATGTGAGTGGAGATCTGTGCCTGCGACTGTGTTTTGTTGAGTTATCGTTAACCCCTCTGGACCCAATTCAAGTTTTACCCCCAATTTGCACATCAAATCCCGCCCACACAAATTAATGGGACAGACGGGTGCGAGTAAAAAAAGAATGTTAGAAAGTACATTCTTGTGAAACACATGTCAACGGAACAGTAAAGCTCTCTCTGTCCTGTTTACCACCAGCCGACACAGAAATAATAGTTTTTCCACTCAACTTTAGTGTAGGTGTTAAGTCTACATGTCTGATCACAGAGTATGTAGCTCCACTATCTACTAAAAACGATAACTTAAACCTGCTTATAGTAAGATCAACCACAGGGAGCTTCTGATAGGAGTCAGTACACAGCTGAGCGTGTGTGTGTGTGTGTGTGTGTGTGTGTGTGTGTGTGTGTGTCACCTCCTCCTCCCTTGGGCAGTGCAGCAGAAGCTGTAGTGGGTGTGGAATCCGTGTCTGGAGACCCGCCCTCCAGGGCCGCGAGCCAATCCCCTGCCCCGTTCCCTCCACGTGGCTGTCTCCGCCCCGCCTTCTCTGTGGGCAGTCCCTTTTCCCATGTCCTGGTTGGCCACAGAGGTGGCCCACCCCTCCACATGTCGGACCACCCCTTTCCGGGTGTAGGTGGGCCTCGAGTGTTCTCCGGTCCCCGCCCACGCTGTTCCCCGGGGGGGGGGGTCGGGCGGACCAGTCCGAAGTGTCTGATGAAAGTGACCCCTGCCCTGCGTCTGGAATCTTCCACTGTCTCATCAGGCCTGTTTCAGGTTTGTCCATGCAGACAGACAGCCTCAGGTGGGAAAAAACGTCCGGCAGAGGCTAGGGGTCATCTGTGCAGCCAGAAGCCGCCTGAGTTCGGACCCAGTGGGTCTGTGTTCATTGCAGAAAGTCCCTCGGATGGATCAGGTAGATGTTTCAGTGAATGTCCATGCCCTGAACACCACAACAGGACCGTCTGGTCCGCTGACTTCCACCATGGGCATTTGTGCAGCTGTGCCAGAAGTCAGTCCTCCCCCCTGCCTGCAGCATCAGCAGCGGGGGTGGAGTCGGGTTGTGTGGAGTCCGGCTCCGGTGGTGGAGAAGGCCGGGGGTCAGCAGACCTGGGGGGCCTGCTGGGGCCCGTTGATGTTTGGCCAGTTCTGGAATTACGGCTGAGTGTTCCGGGAGGGGGGGCGGGTTCTCGCGGCGTCTTTGTGGGCAGGCGTCCAGACCCGGACACCAACTTCGCTGCCTGCACAGAAACACAAGGGGGGGGGCATATGGTATATGGTAAAGTGGCGGAGCTCAAGCTCCTTGACAATCGAAAATATAACTGTTTAATCTGTATAATCTGTTTTATATCTGTTTTTATAACCAGCAGCATAATTTACCAGATCTTACAGACGTAGCACAGACGTCGCACAAAAATACAAGGGAAGTATAAAGTTATGAATGAAAAGAAGTGGTTTAAATATTCTAACAAATTAGGCATAAAGGGAAAAAAACACAGCTAGATGGTGTCATCTACGGTTACACATGCCTCAGTTTGTTTTTGCTTCATTCACCACATCTCAAAACATTTGTTACAAGGTTCCTATTGTTTAAATTCCCTGACCTTGTTTTTTCTCTCTTTGCCTCCCTTTAACTCATTCAGTTTTTGCACACCCAAAGTTGGCATTTTAGAAAAAATACCCATGTTTACCCAATAATCAGCACATTCAAGCACAATTTCCCCATATTTTCTTTTTACCCATGGGTTTTGGAATAGGGGCCTCTCTGTCCACACCCCCGTCACTGTGCCCCGGCCGGTTTCCCATTTTTACACTTAGAACGTCTTCTAAGTGGTTTTTGTTCCTTGGCGAACAAAATACTAAAAAACCCTGATTTTTCTTTTCAGTTGTCAGCGAAAAAATCACCTAAAACGCTTTCAAGTTTGTTATAAACTTTACTCTACTGTATTTACATACAGTAGCAACCTTATACGATTTTTCTTTTTGGTTGAAGGCAGGCGAAAAAATCTCCCAAAAACGCCTGTACTCTATTGCATTTGCATACACTAGCAACCTTATACGATTTTCTTTTTGGTTGAAGGCGAAAAAATCTCCCAAAAACGCCTGTACTCTATTGTATTTGCATACAATAGCAACCCTATACGATTTTCTTTTTGGTTGAAGGCAGGCGAAAAATCTCACAAAAACGCCTGTACTCTATTGTATTTGCATACAATAGCAACCCGACTCAGGTCTATATATATATATATACTTATTCTTATTTTTTATTTATTATTTTTTTTATTTTTCATTTTTATTTTTTTATTTTATTTTATTTATTTATTTTTTTATATATATATATAAACCCGAATCGCACGCCACTATTGTTTCAGTGACGTGCCCAGTGACGTGAGTTTGGAACACAGAGAGTAAAAGCCCCAACACCCCAAACTGTAACTTTCTCACCGTGTGTGGCGTTGAACTCAGTTCCGATTCCAGTGGTGAGACGGGCGGGGCTCGGGGCCGGTCCCCCGTCTGCGGTGTCGTTTTACCACGGGGCTACAGCCGCTTTTTTGGCCCGTAGGATGATCAGTCCACCAACCTCCGTTCCCCCGCCCGACAGCACACATGGAATCCTGCCGACAACGCCAATTTGTTATGGAAATGTTCAACTGATAACCCACACACAAAGAGGAGGAGAGAAAGTTACAGTTAAAATAAATAAATGCATTTATCACAGAGAAACTCTGTAAGTGAAGTCTGCTTAAACAAGAGAAAACTAAAGATTATATAGAACCAAATCCAACCCCCTCAAACTATGATGTCATTCCTTACGTACATCGTACCACCCCATACTACTCCTTCTCTGCTCCGTGAAGAGGTCATGATGACCTCTCCACTCTAACCTTGCTTGGATCCAATCTGGAGTGCAGGCGCCATTCTCTATCTACACATTCAGACATTTAGGTGTTTGGGTTTTAACTCAAGGCAAGAACTCCGTTCCTGGGTTGGGGGTGTTACAGAGTGGTAAACATCACACATAATGAATAATGACTCAGCATTAAAAGAAGATGTACTAACAGTATAAAATATAAAGAGTATAAAATATAAAAAGTAAATTTTTCCACCACAATACGTTCACTAGAACCATGTACAGGGGTTCTTCTATAAACGTTCACTAGAACCATGTACAGGGGTTCTTCTATAAACGTTCACTAGAACCATATACAGGGGTTCTTCTGTATACGTTCACTAGAACCATATACAGGGGTTCTTCTGTATACGTTCACTAGAACCATGTACAGGGGTTCTTCTATAAACGTTCACTAGAACCATGTACAGGGGTTCTTCTATAAACGTTCACTAGAACCATATACAGGGGTTCTTCTGTATACGTTCACTAGAACCATATACAGGGGTTCTTCTGTATACGTTCACTAGAACCATGTACAGGGGTTCTTCTATAAACGTTCACTAGAACCATGTACAGGGGTTCTTCTATAAACGTTCACTAGAACCATATACAGGGGTTCTTCTGTATACGTTCACTAGAACCATGTACAGGGGTTCTTCTATAAATGTTCACTAGAACCATGTACAGGGGTTCTTCTATAAACGTTCACTAGAACCATATACAGGGGTTCTTCTGTATACGTTCACTAGAACCATGTACAGGGGTTCTTCTGTATACGTTCACTAGAACCATGTACAGGGGTTCTTCTATAAACGTTCACTAGAACCATATACAGGGGGTAAACATAAATGGGTATGAATGTAAATAAAAACCATGAAAGACAGAGGTCTAGAAATATTTGAACTGCAGAGGACCTTGTGTTTTCTATTAATACAAAAAACAGAGAAATTCTGATGCTGAGGAGGAGGAAGATTCACATTTAATTTAAAAACACAGAATTTCCTAAAAATCTGCAGTGGTTCTCTCACCTGAACATTAGTACATACAGTTGTCAGGAGGAGAACGTTTCCTTTTTTGTTGTTTTTGGACCCTTTTCTATCATTTGTCAAACATTCATGTTCTAATGTGTTCTGTCTAATCCTTTCATCATTCAAACATTATTGACGGGCGTCCAAACCAGGTCATATCACAGAGGGTCTGGGGCTTTTTCCTGTCATTCCGTGGGCTTGAGGATAAGCTGCTGTGGTTTGAAGTAGCTGCACTGCTGTGCATTTCCCACCGATGGCAAATAAAAGGAATTCGCACACACCTTTGAAGAGCAGCGCGTAAAGGATCATGCAAATAGGCCCAATATTTCATGTTAGGGCCGTTCATAATGACAAAAGGAAACAGGCACACCTTGGACTTTGATTCAGCAAAGCTGCTCCGTGGTTAAATAGTTGCTGTGCAAGGACCTCCTGGGAAATTAAAAACATATTGTGCCACAATTTCCCTGTGACTCGCAGCCTCCCTGGGGAGAGCACTTTAAAAATTTCTAATAAAGGAGACTTGGAATTACAGAGAGGGGAGCTGGCATTAATTAAAGCAGGGATTTGAGGGGGGTCAGCGCCTCATATTTATCTGTTTAGACCCAGGGTTTGGTCCGATGGAAAGACTGTTTGGAGGATTGAGGTCACAGCTCATGGGTCAGACAAAGGTGGATGATCCACACATGATTTATGTTTTACAATAAACTCAAATCAGAAGGTGATAAAAAACGTGGCAGCACAGAGGGAGAAACCAAAAGTAAACCAACTTTTCTTTTCTGTTCAAACGGCACAGTTTGTTCTTTAATGATCAGATGAGACTTTTTTGAACGGGTGAACCAGGCTTTTCCTTTCCTCACCATGACCCTTTCTGCGTCTGATCTGCATTAGTCTACAAATAATCACTCACAAAAAAAAAAAAAATCACTCATCTACAAAAAAACAAACACAAAAAAAACCCAAATCTCTCCTCCACTGTAGTTGGACAAGAGGAAAAGCACCAGTAGTTTCCTGTCGGTCCGAAGCAGACGCTGAGGTTGGACTTTTACTGCAGCTTAGTATCATATGATCAGAAAAACGGACAAATTTAAAGTGAACATGCCACTAGTTTCCATCGCTGGGGAACTCACAGGATGATTTAAGTCTTAAAAAAGGAGATTTACATGTTCTTAAATAAATAATTACAGTCGTCAGGATTTATCAAGTTGACGTTTGCACAGAGACTCGTCATGTCACGCATTTAAGCGATTATCATTAAATGTTTATGTTTTCATCTCAGCTAATAAGTATTTCCCAGCGGCCGATTGGCAGCAAATTGGCAGAGGATGAGGATGTAAACGTATGGACGTCAAATAAAATACAACTTTTTCCAGCTTAACATCAAAACTCACACAAACTCATAAGCGACAGTGGCTTATGTCAGTCTGGGTTGTACCAGCACAGGGAATTCATTTGGATTTAGTGAATGAATAATTGTATTGTAGCCCTGTGATGAACTGGTCACATGTCCAGGGTGAACCCCGCCTTCGCCCATATGAAGCTGAGATAGGCTCCGCCCCCATGACCCTAGTGAGGATAAACTGGGTTCAGAAAATGAATGAATGACTGTATTGTGCCTGTCATTTTTTAAAAGTGTAAAAATGAAATATGCACCTCGAGGAGGAACAAGCTTTCATTTTATATGATACACACTTTATTTATTACCTTCTGAAGTGTAAAGTTTGACCTGATCCTCTGACAGTTTAGGGCAAAAGCATCAAGAAACATTGAATTCAGGTCATTTATCTGAAATACAACACCATCTTGACAAACCTCCGTTTCTACTGAAAATCAGGTATTTTCTTATATTAAATTCACTGATCATGTAAATGTCTAAATTATTGTAGAATTTAATGTCAGTGTACAGTAACAGTAAATTCAAAGTTTTTGAATTGAAAAATGAGAAAACTGGAGAAAAACTGACTTTTTCAGTCAAATCTAAGATTATGAAGTCAAACTGTCATTGATCTGATACCATGGGTTTTACTGATCAATCACTGTTTCAGAAGATGACGGTGTTTCCTCATTTCCACATATCTATCCAAATATATGCCCATCCAAAGGAGCTTTTGTCTACTTTACTGTTATATATTGTCACTGACGAGTGGAGACCTGGTAAGTCCATTTTTGGTCTTTTTTTTTTTTTTGGTTATAAAACCATTCTATTGGTCAGCCTTCACAGCCTGGTGGTTTTAGAAATATTTAACCAATGAAAAGTCATGAAAACAGCTTGTGAATCTCTTAACTTTATTCATTTATTTAAAATAAACATAATTTTTCCAGTTTCCTGAAAAATCACTGTTTTGGACATAAGAGGTTTACACCCGACAGTGACAATATGTAAATAAATATCAGCTTCTCTGTGCGTTCCTGTTCTGTATGTAAAAAAATCAGTCCTGTTTTTAGACAGAAACAGACGCTGATGTCAGAGTGTTGGTTCAGTCGAGTAAACGCAGAACAAAGACGTTGTTCCGTTGGCCTCTGTTATAAGAACAGTCCATGGTTGCATGACTTTAATTACATTGTCTGTTTGGCAGACGAGTGCCACATCCATCTTATCTGCTCAGCTGCATTCAGCGTCCGAAACCGCAACAAAAAACAAATGCTCTCAGCTCGCTTTAGTGTTTTATCACAGCAGACTTCCACCTGTTCAGTCCCACATTAAACTAACCCTAACCCTAGGGTCACTAACCCTAACCCTAGGGTTACTAACACTAACCCTAACCCTAACCCTAGGGTTACCAACCCTAACCATAACCCAAGGGTTACTAACCCGAACCCTAACCCTAGGGTCACTAACCCTAGCCCTAGGGTCACTAACCCTAACCCTAGGGTCACTAACCCTAACCCTAGGGTCACTAACCCTAACTCTAGGGTTACTAACCCTAACCCTTGGGTCACTAACCCTAACCCTAACCCTAGGGTCACTAACCCTAACTCTAGGGTCACTAACCCTAACCCTAGGGTCACTAACCCTAACCCTAGGGTCACTAACCCTAACCCTAGGGTCACTAACCCTAACCCTTGGGTCACTAACCCTAACCCTTGGGTCACTAACCCTAACCCTACGGTCACTAACCCTAACCCTAGAGTCACTAACCCTAACTCTAGGGTCACTAACCCTAACCCTAGGGTCACTAACCCTAACCCTTGGGTCACTAACCCTAACCCTAGGGTCACTAACCCTAACTCTAGGGTCACTAACCCTAACCCTAGGGTCACTAACTCTAGGGTTACTAACCCTAACCCTAGGGTCACTAACCCTAACTCTAGGGTTACTAACCCGAACCCTAACCCTAGGGTCACTAACCCTAACCCTAACCCTAGGGTCACTAACCCTAACCCTTGGGTCACTAACCCTAACCCTAACCCTAGGGTCACTAACCCTAACCCTAGGGTCACTAACCCTAACTCTAGGGTTACTAACCCTAACCCTTGGGTCACTAACCCTAACCCTAGGGTCACTAACCCTAACTCTAGGGTCACTAACCCTAACCCTAGGGTCACTAACTCTAGGGTTCCTAACCCTAGGGTCACTAACCCTAACTCTAGGGTTACTAACCCGAACCCTAACCCTAGGGTCACTAACCCTAACCCTAGGGTCACTAACTCTAGGGTTACTAACCCTAACCCTAGGGTCACTAACCCTAACTCTAGGGTTACTAACCCGAACCCTAATCCTAGGGTCACTAACCCTAACCCTAGGGTCACTAACCCTAACCCTTGGGTCACTAACCCTAACCCTAGGGTCACTAACCCTAACCCTAGGGTCACTAACCCTAACTCTAGGGTCACTAACCCTAACCCTTGGGTCACTAACCCTAACCCTAGGGTCACTAACCCTAACCCTAGGGTCACTAACCCTAACTCTAGGGTCACTAACCCTAACCCTAGGGTCACTAACCCTAACTCTAGGGTTACTAACCCTAACCCTTGGGTCACTAACCCTAACCCTAGGGTCACTAACCCTAACCCTAGGGTCACTAACTCTAGGGTCACTAACCCTAACCCTAGGGTCACTAACCCTAACCCTAGGGTCACTAACTCTAGGGTCACTAACCCTAACCCTAGGGTCACTAACCCCAACTCTAGGGTTACTAACCCGAACCCTAACCCTAACCCTAGGGTCACTAACCCTAACTCTAGGGTTACTAACCCTAACCCTTGGGTCACTAACCCTAACCCTAACCCTAGGGTCACTAACCCTAACCCTAGGGTCACTAACCCTAACTCTAGGGTTACTAACCCTAACCCTTGGGTCACTAACCCTAACCCTAACCCTAGGGTCACTAACCCTAACCCTAGGGTCACTAACCCTAACCCTTGGGTCACTAACCCTAACCCTAACCCTAGGGTCACTAACCCTAACCCTAGCTGTTGGACTTGTTAAAATTCCATCTGAGTCCAGGGAGAGGAACTGTAAAATCAAACTCCATTCCATTTGTTTTTCATACCACAGTTTTCGTCCAAATTCACATTATTTTGATAACTTTTTAAAATTTTTTTTAATTTTTCTTTTTATTTGGATTACTAGCTTCATAAGACACTGAGTCTGTTCACATGAGCACAACAGTCCAATAACTGGGAGTAAACGGATCATTGGAAGAATCAGATCTGACACGTTTACATGCACTTAAGAAATGCGATAATCATAAACCCTGGTTTGGACGCTCCAGTCCGTTATCGGATGTCTTTTGGAGTCTGTTCGTACGTAGGTAGTGATGATAGACTTAAACTTCCTGTTATTGTCGTCCACTGACGTTTGACTACATTTTTTCCACTTTCTACTATTTTAATTGCGTTTACACATGTGCAGACGTAAAAGAACTGAATAAATCAGATTAACCTGAATACATGAAGACATGGGAGTATTGGGGACAAATCCAGGTGTTAATCTGATTGATTATAATCAGATTACTGCTGTTATTTGATCAAACAGATCAGATTATAATGTTTGGATAGTCAGATTAATATTTCGATAACAGAAATCTGATAATGATGGGAGTATTAGTGTGAATGTAAACGGGCTCAGTGTGCATGTGAGCTAAACTAGTGGTTGTTGTTGTTGGATCCGTTTGGCTGATCCAGTCCTGCTTCTGTTACCACCATACCCATCATTAGGACCTGATAAATTCCCAATCAGTCACTTTGACAGTAAACATGCCCCTGATTCCAGCCCAGCCTTTCTGTTTGTTTGTGTTTTGCATTATAGATTGGCTCTTAACTATGTTTGATCGAGCTTAATTGAAGATAAGGCCAACTTTATCTTCAGCTCAACAAACAGCAGGGTAGAGCCCAGGGAGAGTGATGGATGGTCCCTCCAAACTCCTCTGGTTGTTTGTTTCATCCCTGGCTGTGTTTAAAAATGACCCTTCAAAATGGTTCCAAGGGTGGAAACTCATGTTCTGGGCTGCGCAGAAGGAGGACATGCTTGCTTGGGTAATCCTTTACCATGGCTTTTCCAAGGGCCTTTGTTGGCACCGAGGCCAGCCTTCAGACATCAGTATGGGTTGTGTGCTATCCCCTTTGGGCAGGTCGGGTTGATGGCTCTCCGTCCCTGTATGAGGGCTTTTCTGGCAGAGATGGAAGTGCCGTGGGGACGCGCTGACATTGATTTCTTCATTCCAATGCACACGCTGATGTATCGACTGTCACTGATCAGTTAGTGACATTGTATTTGCCGTTGTTTGGTGGAGCTGAAAGGCCCAGAGCTGCATTTGATCAGGACAAGGCACTGAGTCAAGGACCTTATTCATGCATTTCAGCTGTTTTTTTTCCCAGTTAAATCCACTTATTTTATGTTTTAGCCTGTGAAATGTTTAATAAAGAAATACTGAAGGAGTTTATATAGTAGCAACAGGGGGACATCGTGTACCAGAACACACTTAAGATGATGAAAACCACCAACAAATCAAGCCGATGTGTCCACACACTGTTTCAGTCACTGAATAAAGTATAAAGGTCATGGTTTACACACATCTGTTTTATGGTTTCAAATTATAGATCATAGACCCTTGACAGCCACTCAAAATAACTGTTTGGCAATGTTAGCTTAGCTCTGTTAGCTTAGCTGTGTTTTTAGTCTAAAACAGCCACAATAAAACCACTCATCCCCTCTGTTAGCTTAGCTCTGTTAGCTTAGCTGTGTTTTTAGTCTAAAACAGCCACAATAAAACCACTAATCCCCTCTGTTAGCTTAGCTCTGTTAGCTTAGCTGTGTTTTTAGTCTAAAACAGCTGCAATAAAACCACTAATCCCCTCTGTTAGCTTAGCTGTGTTAGCTTAGCTGTGTTTTTAGTCTAAAACAGCCACAATAAAACCACTAATCCCCTCTGTTAGCTTAGCTCTGTTAGCTTAGCTGTGTTTTAGTCTAAAACAGCCACAGTAAAACCACTAATCCTCTGTTTTCTGTTGATTTGTGTCGTCAATAACTGAACTAAAGATCTGTTTGAATCCAACAAACAAGGTCAGAACTGTCACAGTTTAATCTGAACCACGAATCGACAAACGAAAAATTTAGCAACTACAAGAACATCCCATAATAACTGTCTACCTTCATCAGCCCCACCCATATAGAACAAACGCTGGCATTTACCATCCGACTCCATTCTTTTCTTTTTTTTTTTTCTTTTTTTATGGTCATTCTTTTCATTTACTGAGTCCAGTGGAAGAAACGACAGGGATTCAAGCTTTTATCCCACTGTTACTTCCTTTGATGCTAAAAGTTGTTTCTTCGTGGTTCTCATCCCATCTGGTCACTTTCTGAGACTTTGGTTAAAGACCCTGTGGTGCCAGAGTACCTCACTACTCCCTCTAGTGGTGGAAATACATTCAGTTCATATCTCTACAATCCAAGACATGGGCATCTTTGGCAGAAACACTATAAAGATCATTTGAGGTCATTTTTGGATATTTTCAAATCCAACTTGTACACATAGGCTCTTTAACTTATTGTTGCAGATATAATGACCTCCAATGTGATCATGACCGGTGGCCGAGGCCTGTTCTCCTCTGCTGTCAGTGTATCCAGTGCAGTCTAGGGATGTGAATGGAGAACTGGTTCTTTTTAAGAACCGGATCCCAGTAGCTCGATTCCTTGGAATCGTTTGCCTGCCTGCTTAATGATTCTCCTCATTGATTCTGCCTTTGTTGCGCATGCGTGATGACGTCACACGTACACTGCATTGTTTTGGCCATAGTGTTGGGGCAGAAACGGTCTAAACAGACCACACCAGGTCCAAACAGACCACACCAGGTCTAAACAGACCACACCAGGTCTAAACAGACCACATCATGTCTAAACAGACCACACCAGGTCCAAACAGACCACACCAGGTCTAAACAGACCACATCATGTCTAAACAGACCACACCAGGTCCAAACAGACCACACCAGGTCCAAACAGACCACACCAGGTCTAAACAGACCACATCATGTCCAAACAGACCACATCATGTCCAAACAGACCACATCATGTCTAAACAGACCACATCATGTCTAAACAGACCACACCAGGTCCAAACAGACCACATCAGGTCCAAACAGACCACATCATGTCCAAACAGACCACACCAGGTCTAAACAGACCACATAGTAAAGTAAGTAAAGTAAATTTTATTTATAGAGCACTTTTCACAGACAGAGTCACAAAGTGCTTTATCAATTCAAATCAGAATCAAATTAAGTTTACAGAGACCCAACAGAATCCTTCAGGGGCAAACACTTGTGATTGGTGACAGTGGCGAGGAAAAACTTCCCTTTAACGGGCAGAAACCTCGAGCAGACCCAGACTCCTGAAGGATGGCTGTCTGCCTTGACCAGTTGGGGTTAAAGAGAGAGAGAGAGAGAGTAAAGGAGGAGAAAAGAGAGAGCGATAGAGATATAGAGAGACTGGGGGGGGGGGGATGACACATGGAGTACGTTATGATGAATACATAGAGTGTAATCAGTCTGTGGTGGTCCTGGGTCAGGTGGGAGACTAAAAAGCCTTTTTGAACAGGAGGGTTTTGAGGTGTTTCTTAAAGTTCTCTACAGAGTCCATGGACCGTAGGTGTAGAGGCAGGTCATTCCATAGACGTGGTGCCACAGCTTTAAAAGACCTGTCACCGCGTGTGCTAAAACAGGTCCGTGGAACCATCAGCAGGTACTGTCCTGAAGACCTCAAGCTACGAGTCGAGCTGTAGGGCTGGATCAGGGAAGCAATGTATGCAGGGGCCTGGCCATGTAGGGCCCGGAAAGTTAGCACAAGAATTTTGAAATGAAGACGATATAGAACAGGAGCCAGTGGAGAGATTTAAGGATGGGAGTGATGTGGGTTCTCCTGTTTGTGCGGGTCAGGAGCCTGGCAGCAGAGTTCTGGACAAACTGTAGACGGGCCAGCTCCTTCTTGTTTAAGCATGTAAACAGGCTGTTGCAGTAGTCTAAGCGAGAAGATACGAAAGCGTGAACGATCATCTCGAGCTCATTTGTGGACACCATAGATCTGAGTTTGGAGATGTTGCGTAGGTGGAAGAAACAGTTTTTGACTAGGTGTTTGGAGTAGAATTCTAAAGACATGTCCTGGTCAAAGATGACACCCAGATTCCTCAGTTTTGTCTTTACCGAGGAACTCAGGTCTCCAAGGTGATGTTTGATCCCTGGGATTGCACTATCCGGGGCAATGATGAGGGTCTCAGTTTTGCTGGAGTTCAGCTGGAGGCTGTTATCATTTAGCCACTGCTTCAGCTCTGACAAGCAGTTGATTAAGGAACTCAGTTTGTGGGGCTCAGAGGAGTTAAAGGAGCAGTATATCTGGATGTCATCCGCGAATAGATGATAGGAGACATCATTGTACTGTCGGATAATGTGGCCAAGTGGGAGGACAGAGTAAGAATAGGACTGGTCCCAGGACAGAGCCTTGGGGCACACCACACAGTAGATCCGCTGAGTCAGATTGGAAGTTGTTTATTGACACAGTGAAGCTTCTGCCGGTCAGGTAAGAGGAGAACCAGTCTAGCACAGGACCTGACATCCCTACCAGGTCCCTCAGTCTCTCAATCATTATGGTATGGACATCAGGTCTAAACAGACCACACCAGGTCCAAACAGACCACATCAGGTCCAAACAGACCACACCAGGTCCAAACAGACCACACCAGGTCTAAACAGACCACACCAGGTCCAAACAGACCACACCAGGTCCAAACAGACCACATCAGGTCCAAACAGACCACACCAGGTCCAAACAGACCACATCAGGTCTAAACAGACCACATCAGGTCCAAACAGACCACATCAGGTCCAAACAGACCACATCAGGTCTAAACAGACCACACCAGGTCTAAACAGACCACACCAGGTCCAGACAGACCACACCAGGTCCAAACAGACCACACCAGGTCTAAACAGACCACACCAGGTCCAAACAGACCACACCAGGTCCAAACAGACCACACCAGGTCCAAACAGACCACACCAGGTCCAAACAGACCACCAGGTCCAAACAGACCACACCAGGTCTAAACAGACCACACCAGGTCTAAACAGACCACACCAGGTCTAAACAGACCACAGCAGGTCCAAACAGACCACATCAGGTCCAAACAGACCACACCAGGTCTAAACAGACCACATCAGGTCTAAACAGACCACATCAGGTCCAAACAGACCACATCAGGTCTAAACAGACCACACCAGGTCCAAACAGACCACCAGGTCTAAACAGACCACACCAGGTCCAGCTGAACTCTGTCAAAGCTTCCGTTTCTTCTAAAGGTTGGAATCCCTCCAGTCTGCTCAAACATTTGTCCACAGCATATGATTAATTTTCAGGAATGTCATGTATTTGATTCACTACTTAGCGACGCTTGTGAATGTAGCAGCAGAGTGAACACCAGGCCCAGTTCCAGTTCTGGTACGGACAACAAACGATGTACCCAAATACAAGTTTCTGAAGGAAAGAAGGGAAATGAGGTGCACAACAACAGGAGTTGAGCAGAGTTGAGTTGGACTGGTTCGACATAGTGGAAATGTGGCAATAGAGGAATTAATAAAGCATCTTTAGTGCCCCCCCCCCCCCCCCCCCCCCCGTTATCAGATTTTTTCACAGCGTAGGGGCACCATGTACGCAGCACGCAACATGGTGTGAGTTTTGTAGGGGGGTCCGGGGGGGTCCTCCCCCAGAAAATTTGTAAATGTCTAACTCTCTGAAACACTATTTCCTGCATTTTGAGGGGCAAATTTTGAGGAATGAAGCCAAAAAATGACGCGATATTTCCCTTTTCGTTTGGTGTTGCTCCCACGCTTCGACGCAGACATGATCGTAGAAAAATATTCACTTGCACAAAATTCAGGTAATGGGAGCAGCACTCACACTACACACACACACACACACACACACACACACACAGGCTAAATTTTAGATCTAATTTTCCACGGGTGATCAGTCCGTTTAAATCAGATAAACTGAAGTCTGGCCGACACGGTGGTGCAGTGGTTAGCACTGGTGCCTCACAGCAAGAAGGTCCTGGGTTCGATTCCAACACCAGTCGACGGGGGGTGGGACCTTTCTGTGTGGAGTTTGCATGTTCTCCCCATGTCTGCGTGGGTTCTCTCTGGTACTCTGGCTCCTCCCACCATCCAAACACATGCACTGATAGGTTAATGAGTTAATCTAAATCCCCCATAGGTGTGAATGTGACAGTGGTTGTTTGTCTCTATATGTTCAGCCCTGAGATGAACTGGCGACTTGTCCAGGGTGAACCCCGCCTTCGCCCCTGTGTAGCTGGGATAGGCTCCAAGCGACCCCCGTGACCCTAGTGAGGATAAAGCGGGTTCAGAAAATGAATGAATGAGTGAATGATTGAAGTCTCATTGTCGGCCAATGAGCGTAAGGCAAGTGATGTTGGTGGGCGGGGTCAGACAATACCAAGGCACACAAAGGGGTGTGGCTTCCATTGTTGTCATTTCCTGTCTGCAGCGCTTTGAGCCAAGACAAAGGAATAGATTTATTCACATTCAAATCTGGTTCTCATTACGCTGGACGATCACACACACACACACACACACACACACACACACACTGGGATGTTCTGTTGTTTCAGCAGTCAAAGGGGGCCCTCTGGTGGTGTACTCAGTGTCACTGGTGTGTGTTTTGTCCTTTGGGTGTTACTGTAGTCAGTTCAGACATGGGAAGGAAGTAGCAGACACGTTTGTGTCATTGTGTTTGTATGGACAGAAAGAACATTTGCCTGTGAGTATTTGATGTTCAGTTGTGTTAATAAATAGCAAATCCTGTCTGTGATGGAAACTTTTGTTGTTAGATTAAAAGACGTAAATCTTAAGTTGATCTGAAGATACTAATCGTTAGCATGTCTATGGATTTTCCCATTTATGTTAACATCGAGCTAGCGATCTTTTCTCATTCATTTGAATGTATAATGCTATGTTAATGTGCTGTAACAAATAACAGAACTCAGACATGTTTTGTATGTATGTTGCAGTTGTACAATGAAGTCTGCAGGAAAAGCTTTGGACAGAAGTTTTCGGCGTTCGTCTTTTCTTGGTAAACCTGTTATCTATCTGCAGAGCTACAGTTATACACACAAGCAGAGGCAGAATACACACAAAATAACACCACTACGCTGGTGGAAAGACAGTGTCGCGGGTCAGATCTCAGCATCGGGGCCCCGACGTTCAATGACGCTAGCGAGAACCCTGGTTATTATTATTTGTGCATACTGTACATGTTCTGTTTTCTGTGCAGATGGAAATATAAAATACAGTTAATGCAAACACTCCCGTTTGTACTCTTTTATTCCTTCACCCAATGAGAATTGATAAGAGAATCGATAAGGAATCGGATTGATAAGCAAAATGGATAATGGAATCAGAATCATTAAATTCTTAACGATTCCCATCCCTTATGCAGTCAGACCCTTTGAAGGGACTCGACCTGTGGAAAAGGCTGATTTTGTCTCAGTGTTGACAGGACGTGTTCATAACTGAGCTCTTCCACCAGCATCGTCGCCTGATAATGGAAGTTCATGCAAAACACATAATTCAGAGGCAGCAGAACAGGGGTCTTATTCCTTCAGATATTTTGCAGTTTGTTGTCAGAGTGCAGCTAAAATAAACACACTCTGTTTCTGACATGTGTCACTGTGAATTATAGTTCTGGGGAAGAGTTGCAGAAGTCACAATCCTTCTTCTGGGTTTACAGCTTTGTTGTTTGTTATTATAAGTCATGCGTTTTTAGTGCCTGAGTGAAATCTGCTGGATCCAACACGTGCACTAGAGGCAGGACAGCCAGTGCAGCTGCTTCCAGCTCCAGGTGACGCTCAGCCTGTCACAGCTCAGATGAAGGGCTCCCATTGACCTTGTAGTAGAAGAGAAAGGATTCGACAAACCTGATGATGGAATATCAAAATGGAAAAAGTCAAATAATCACTCTTTACTCATGACTCATAAATCTGCTCAAATCTTAAAATCCAAGTGGCGTCAAGGTTTGAAATGCTAGATGTGAAGAAAAGGTGAAGCCTTTCTGCTAAATGGTGTCAGTCGTTCCATCACAGCGGTTGTCGTTGCGTAATCACAGGTAGCTTTGGGCTCGGCTTTGTGTCGGCTGAACGCCATCAAATTGCTCCGAGTTGCATTAATGGATCTGAGCGGCTGAGGAGAAGGTCAGAGTCGAGGCTACCTCCTTTGAAATTGATTTGACACAGATTCATCCGCATGGAGCAAATGTGTGTTAAAAATGCATGGCTTTTTCGTGTTTTTAAATTATAAATATTGAAGCTATATTCACCAGTGACACAGGGAGTCAAAAAAAATTATAAATGTATTTGCTTTTTTGTAGCTGCCAATAAAATGTCTATAATCTGTTTATGTTAATATTTAACAATATTATACATTTTGTCTTTAATTTCTGTGTTTTTTCCCTCGTTACATAAATAATAAATGCGTTCATAGCCTGCTGATAGGATTGTCAGGAGCGATAAACTATTACAGCTGTTGATGTGTGCACGACTTGATCTGGTTAGCTGGCAATTTGGGTCAAATTAGGCTGGCAATGTCACAGAAGTGGATTTCCCTTCAAAACCTCCCTTTGAGCCAGCGAATCACCCCAGAGAGAGAGACGGAGACCCTAACCCTAACCCAGAGGGAGACAGAGACCCTAACCCTAACCCAGAGAGAGACGGAGACCCTAACCCAGAGAGAGACGGAGACCCTAACCCAGAGAGAGACGGAGACCCTAACCCAGAAGAGACGGAGACCCTAACCCAGAGAGAGACGGAGACCCTAACCCAGAGAGAGACGGAGACCCTAACCTTAACCCAGAAGAGACGGAGACCCTAACCCAGAGAGAGACGGAGACCCTAACCCTAACCCAGAGGGAGACAGAGACCCTAACCCTAACCCAGAGAGAGACGGAGACCCTAACCCAGAGAGAGACGGAGACCCTAACCCAGAGAGAGACGGAGACCCTAACCCAGAAGAGACGGAGACCCTAACCCAGAGAGAGACGGAGACCCTAACCCAGAGAGAGACGGAGACCCTAACCTTAACCCAGAAGAGACGGAGACCCTAACCCAGAGAGAGACGGAGACCCTAACCCTAACCCAGAAGAGACGGAGACCCTAACCCAGAGAGAGGCAGAGACCCTAACCCTAACCCAGAGAGAGACGGAGACCCTAACCCAGAGAGAGACGGAGACCCTAACCCTAACCCAGAAGAGACGGAGACCCTAACCCAGAGAGAGACGGAGACCCTAACCCAGAGAGAGACGGAGACCCTAACCTTAACCCAGAAGAGACGGAGACCCTAACCCAGAGAGAGACGGAGACCCTAACCCTAACCCAGAAGAGACGGAGACCCTAACCCAGAGAGAGACGGAGACCCTAACCCTAACCCAGAGAGAGATGGAGACCCTAACCCAGAGAGAGACAGAGACCCTAACCCAGAGAGAGACGGAGACCCTAACCCAGAGAGAGACGGAGACCCTAACCCTAACCCTCCCTTTGAGCCAGTGAATCACCAGAGAGAGAGATGGAGACAGAAATGACAGCTGACAAGTTAACACCTGCACTGCCTAGGATGATGCCAGTGGGTTAGGGTTAGGACAGGGTTAGGGTTAGGATGGGGTTAGGGTTAGGACAGGGTTAGGACAAGGTTAGGGTTAGGATGGGGTTAGGGTTAGGACAGGGTTAGGGTTAGGACAGGGTTAGGACAGGGTTAGGGTTAGGACTGGGTTAGGACAGGGTTAGGGTTAGGACGGGGTTAGGGTTAGGACAGGGTTAGGGTTAGGACAGGGTTAGGGTTAGGACAGGGTTAGGGTTAGGACGGGGTTAGGGTTAGGACAGGGTTAGGGTTAGGACGGGGTTAGGGTTAGGACAGGGTTAGGACGGGGTTAGGGTTAGGACAGGGTTAGGACGGGGTCAGGACGGGGTTAGGACAGGGTTAGGGTTAGGACAGGATTAGGACAGGGTTAGGACGGGGTTAGGACGGGGTTAGGGTTAGGACTGGGTTAGGGTTAGGACAGGGTTAGGACTGGGTTAGGGTTAGGACGGGGTTAGGGTTAGGACAGGGTTAGGGTTAGGACAGGATTAGGACAGGGTTAGGGTTAGGACGGGGTTAGGGTTAGGACAGGGTTAGGACAGGGTTAGGGTTAGGACAGGGTTAGGACAGGGTTAGGGTTAGGACCGGGTTAGGACAGGGTTAGGACAGGGTTAGGGTTAGGGTTAGGACAGGATTAGGACAGGGTTAGGGTTAGGACGGGGTTAGGGTTAGGACAGGGTTAGGACGGGGTTAGGACTGGGTTAGGGTTAGGACGGGGTTAGGGTTAGGACAGGGTTAGGACAGGGTTAGGGTTAGGACAGGGTTAGGACAGGGTTAGGGTTAGGACGGGGTTAGGACAGGGTTAGGACGGGGTTAGGACTGGGTTAGGGTTAGGACGGGGTTAGGGTTAGGACAGGGTTAGGACAGGGTTAGGGTTAGGACAGGATTAGGACAGGGTTAGGGTTAGGACGGGGTTAGGGTTAGGACAGGGTTAGGACGGGGTTAGGATTAGGACAGGGTTAGGGTTAGGACGGGGTTAGGGTTAGGACAGGGTTAGGACGGGGTTAGGGTTAGGACTGGGTTAGGGTTAGGACTGGGTTAGGACAGGGTTAGGGTTGTAGACTCTTCAGATCAGCTGATATTCATGTGTTTCACACCCAAATGTGCAGAACATTCTCAGCTGTCGGCAGAATACAAGAATACAGACTCATCTGTGCTGGAATGCTGTGATAAAAGGTTGGGCCCTGAAGCTGAAAAATTAGAATTCCATTTTTGAACAAATGAAATAACTTGTGGAAACACACATCTACTGTGTGTAAGTACAAATTTGGACATTACAGATTGATTTAGTCATTTGACTTGTGTCGCATATCCACCTAAGACCCAGCAATCCATGTTTGGAATCTGTAGGGGATTAGAGTTTCACAGCTTTACTACAGAAATAAATAACTGTCCACTGTAAAGAACATTCCATATGAAAAACAAACAACATGTATCTGAAAAAACTGTTGCATTTTGTTGTTTTATATGTATGTTATTGTAGTGGAGATATTAAAAGGAACGTGGTTGAATGTAAGTGGAATTCTGGTCCAGCCTCTCAAAGTGCAACATAATCATACCTTCCATCCCATAATACCTACATAATACCAACAGGAGCACAGTGGGTTCAGTGTGTGTGCACATGCACACAGCAGCACTCACTCAGGCCTAAAAACACCAAATACACTCTGAAAAATACTCAAGTAACTAGTGTTGGGAACCTGTTCTTCTGTCACATATTTCCATTTAGTCTCATGTTCTGTGTCAAGATGTGACCAGAGTCCTGCACCGGGTCGGGTACCTGCGGATACCCCACGGGTACCCACAAAAACATGCAGGGGCGGGTAAAAAAAAAAAGTATTTTCGCGGGTACAGGCTCGGGTAAAATTAAACAAAATGCAGGCGGGTAGCGGGAAAGGAACCAAAAAAATAAAAGAAGATTCACGGCTGAAAATAATCTGCCGGACATTTAATGATGATGGTCATCTGATCCGGTTTGGTTTATTTAGAAGTGAGCTTCACCTCTGTTTACATCCGGCCAACGACGCCACTGAGTGGAACAGACAGGTAGAATGAACTGGAGGTGAAAAATAGAAGCACAGAAGAGGTTTTGACTCAGACCCAGAGCATCAGAGGGTTAGGGTTGGGGGGGGGGGGGGGGGGGGGGGGGGGTTTGGATTGAATGACTGTCAGACACATAATTTAGTCCCACTGTCCTCTAATGTCAGTGTGTATATATGTGTGTGTGTGTGTGTGTGTGCGTGTGTGTGTGTGTGTGGGGTCTGTCATTCCAAAAATGTTCACACGAAGGTCTTCAATGTGTTCTGTGCATCTGGTTTCATCAGTTCTGTGTCTCCTATCCACTTCTGTGTGTAATTAACAATCCAACCCGTTTGCTCCTCCCTTTGACGCCTGTTAAATACAGACTCAGTTTTTATCAGTAAAATTACTGTTGGGTTTGATGACTCACTTAGCATGCCTTAAATTAATATATTTTCATTTTCTCTTCCCATCACATGCACAGTTTCATGTAAACACCTCATATTTCATATTCATTGTGTCAAATGTACAAACTGATGCAGTCGCGCTATTTTGCACCTTTGAAAGATGCAACACTTAGTGTCTCTGGTAGTAAATCAGTTTGGACAGTTTTTTGCGAGTGCAATGAGTTTGCACACGTTTTAATACACGCAAACCTTTAGTAGATCTGACACAAACCTTTAGTAGATCTGACACGCAAACCTTTAGTAGATCGGACACACAAACCTTTAGTAGATCTGACACGCAAACCTTTAGTAGATCGGACACACAAACCTTTAGTAGATCGGACACACAAACCTTTAGTAGATCGGACACACAAACCTTTAGTAGATCTGACACAGACCTTTAGTAGATCTGACACAGACCTTTAGTAGATCTGACACACAAACCTTTAGTAGATCTGACACACAAACCTTTAGTAGATCTGACACAAACCTTTAGTAGATCGGACACAAACCTTTTGTACATCTGACACACAAACCTTTAGTAGATCTGACACACAAACCTTTAGTAGAACTGACACACAAAACTTTAGTAGATCTGACACAAACCTTTAGTAGATCTGACACACAAACCTTTAGTAGATCTGACACAAACCTTTAGTAGATCTGACACAAACCTTTAGTAGATCTGACACACAAACCTTTAGTAGATCTGACACAAACCTTTAGTAGATCTGACGCAAACCTTTAGTAGATCGGACACACAAACCTTTAGTAGATCGGACACACAAACCTTTAGTAGATCTGACACACAAACCTTTAGTAGATCTGACACAAACCTTTAGTAGATCTGACACACAAACCTTTAGTAGATCTGACACAAACCTTTAGTAGATCTGACGCAAACCCTTAGTAGATCTGACACAAACCTTTACTAGATCTGACACAAACCTTTACTAGATCTGACGCAAACCTTTACTAGATCGGACACACAAACCTTTAGTAGATCTGACACAAACCTTTAGTAGATCTGACACACAAACCTTTAGTAGATCTGACACAAACCTTTAGTAGATCTGACGCAAACCTTTAGTAGATCGGACACACAAACCTTTAGTAGATTCGACACAAAGCTTTAGTAGATCCGACACAAACCTTTAGTAGATCCGACACACAATCCTTTAGTAGATCTGACACACTGTGATAACGTTAGTACAACCACAGAATCCAAATGCAGAACTCAGACAACAAAAATTAGTTCCAAAAGATTTATTATTCACACACAGGTGAAAAAATATTATGAGAGACAGAATCTTGAGGATAATGGTGGGAGATTTCCTCCTCTGATTCGTCCTCCGGATCGAGGGCAGTAGCCCGACTCCCCGAGCGGTGTTAGGAGTCTTTTCCCCGACTGGGGAAAAGCAAAGGGAGGTCAGGGACGGAAACAGGTCATACACAGGCAGGCTAACAATCGAGCAACAGGACATAAGGACAAGGCAAACTCACGTACCGGTAGTCAGGGCGAGAAGGTCAAAACCAGATCAGATGAGGCAGACAAAAACCGACAGGGATCAGGCAGAAGACAAGAAACCGAGGAATCCAAAACAGGTCAAAAAACAGGCAGGCTAACGAACAAACGAGGTCAAGAACGCTGGTCTGAACTACTGGAGTTACAAACTGGCGATTGACAAAAGGAAAAGACAGGGTTTAAATACACAAAAGGGAGGGAAGACAACTTGACACAGGTGGAGCAAATCAGGGCGGAGACAGGTAATCAGGACAGAGGTCAGGATGAACGGGGAACAGGAAGTAAAGACGACAGACAAGAAACATGAGGGAAAACTTAACAAAATAAAACAGGAAGTGACACACAAAACATAAAAGACAGACAAAACCAGACTATCGTCTGGCTGCAGGTATGACACACGCAAACCTTTAGTAGATCTGACGCAAACCTTTAGTAGATCGGACACACAAACCTTTAGTAGATCTGACACACAAACCTTTAGTAGATCGGACACACAAACCTTTAGTAGATCTGACACACAAACCTTTAGTAGATCGGACACACAAACCTTTAGTAGATCTGACACAAAACTTTAGTAGATCTGACACACAAACCTTTAGTAGATCTGACACAAACCTTTAGTAGATCTGACGCAAACCTTTAGTAGATCGGACACACAAACCTTTAGTAGATCTGACGCAAACCTTTAGTAGATCTGACACAAACCTTTAGTAGATCTGACACAAACCTTTAGTAGATCGGACACACAAACCTTTAGTAGATCTGACACAAACCTTTAGTAGATCTGACACACAAACCTTTAGTAGATCTGACACACAAACCTTTAGTAGATCTGATGTAAACCTTTAGTAGATCTGACACACAAACCTTTAGTAGATCTGACACAAACCTTTAGTAGATCTGATGCAAACCTTTAGTAGATCGGACACACAAACCTTTAGTAGATCTGATGTAAACCTTTAGTAGATCGGACACACAAACCTTTAGTAGATCTGACACAAACCTTTAGTAGATCTGACACAAACCTTTAGTAGATCTGACACACAAACCTTTAGTAGATCTGACACAAACCTTTAGTAGATCTGACGCAAACCTTTAGTAGATCGGACACAAACCTTTAGTAGATCGGACACAAAACTTTAGTAGATCTGACACACAAACCTTTAGTAGATCTGACACAAACCTTTAGTAGATCTGACGCAAACCTTTAGTAGATCGGACACACAAACCTTTAGTAGATCGGACACACAAACCTTTAGTAGATCTGACGCAAACCTTTAGTAGATCTGACACAAACCTTTAGTAGATCTGACACAAACCTTTAGTAGATCGGACACACAAACCTTTAGTAGATCTGACACAAACCTTTAGTAGATCTGACACAAACCTTTAGTAGATCTGACACACAAACCTTTAGTAGATCTGACACACAAACCTTTAGTAGATCGGACACACAAACCTTTAGTAGATCTGACACAAACCTTTAGTAGATCTGACACAAACCTTTAGTAGATCTGACACACAAACCTTTAGTAGATCGGACACACAAACCTTTAGTAGATCTGACACACAAACCTTTAGTAGATCTGACGCAAACCTTTAGTAGATCGGACACACAAACCTTTAGTAGATCTGACACACAAACCTTTAGTAGATCTGACACACAAACCTTTAGTAGATCGGACACACAAACCTTTAGTAGATCTGACACACAAACCTTTAGTAGATCTGACGCAAACCTTTAGTAGATCTGATGCAAACCTTTAGTAGATCGGACACACAAACCTTTAGTAGATCTGACACAAACCTTTAGTAGATCTGACACAAACCTTTAGTAGATCTGACACACAAACCTTTAGTAGATCTGACACAAACCTTTAGTAGATCTGACGCAAACCTTTAGTAGATCGGACACACAAACCTTTAGTAGATCGGACACACAAACCTTTAGTAGATCTGACGCAAACCTTTAGTAGATCTGACACAAACCTTTAGTAGATCTGACACAAACCTTTAGTAGATCTGACACACAAACCTTTAGTAGATCTGACACACAAACCTTTAGTAGATCCGACACAAACCTTTAGTAGATCGGACACACAAACCTTTAGTAGATCTGACACACAAACCTTTAGTAGATCTGACACAAACCTTTAGTAGATCTGATGCAAACCTTTAGTAGATCTGACACAAACCTTTAGTAGATCGGACACACAAACCTTTAGTAGATCGGACACACAAACCTTTAGTAGATCGGACACACAAACCTTTAGTAGATCTGACGCAAACCTTTAGTAGATCTGACACAAACCTTTAGTAGATCTGACACAAACCTTTAGTAGATCTGACACACAAACCTTTAGTAGATCTGACACACAAACCTTTAGTAGATCCGACACAAACCTTTAGTAGATCGGACACACAAACCTTTAGTAGATCTGACACACAAACCTTTAGTAGATCTGACACAAACCTTTAGTAGATCTGATGCAAACCTTTAGTAGATCTGACACAAACCTTTAGTAGATCGGACACACAAACCTTTAGTAGATCTGACACACAAACCTTTAGTAGATCTGACACACAAACCTTTAGTAGATCTGACACAAACCTTTAGTAGATCTGACACACAAACCTTTAGTAGATCTGACACAAACCTTTAGTAGATCTGACACAAACCTTTAGTAGATCTGAGGCAAACCTTTAGTAGATCTGACACAAACCTTTAGTAGATCTGACACAAACCTTTAGTAGATCTGACAGAAACCTTTAGAAGATCTGACACACAAACCTTTAGTAGATCTGACACACAAACCTTTAGTAGATCTGACACACAAACCTTTAGTAGATCTGACAAACCTTTAGTATATCTGACACAAACCTTTAGTAGATCTGACACACAAACCTTTAGTAGATCTGACACAAACCTTTAGTAGATCTGACACACAAACCTTTAGTAGATCTGACACAAACCTTTAGTAGATCTGACACACAAACCTTTAGTAGATCTGACACAAACCTTTAGTAGATCTGACACAAACCTTTAGTAGATCTGACACACAAACCTTTAGTAGATCTGACGCAAACCTTTAGTAGATCTGACACAAACCTTTAGTAGATCTGACACAAACCTTTAGTAGATCTGACACAAGCCTTTAGTAGATCTGACACAAACCTTTAGTAGATCTGACACAAACCTTCAGTAGATCTGACACACAAACCTTTAGCAGATCTGACACAAACCTTTAGCAGATCCTACCCACAGTGACAGTGTTCCCTCTATAATTAACACACTGTTCTGTAACTCAATGTGTTGATGGAGACCGCCATTTTTTCTTTTCCGTTATTGTTGCACTTTTAAAATGTGTATCACCACTTTTTTAAAAAAATGTTTTCATGGCCAAGTGCGCGCGTACTCCTGTTTGTGAGCGACATATATGTAATATATTAGAGATTTATTGATGGTGTTCGTTTTAGCCAAAAATAAAGCCCTTAAAAGTGAGTTACTGTGTAGACCGGATGTTTAATCACGGGTCGGGTTGGGTTGCAGGTCTAATGTACACGGGTACGGGCGGGTTAGGGTTAGGGTTATGGGCGGGTACAGGTTTGGAAAAGTGGAGCGGTGCAGGACTGTGGATGTGACTGCAGAGAACCTCCACCTTCTTCGAAGTAGTAAAGTGGTGTGAATGGAGCTGGAGCTTCAGTGGAAGAGGATTTGCCTACAAGGACTGTGACTGTTGCACACGCCTCTTCGTAAAGCTTTCATGCATAGGTTTTGGGTTGGTTTGTTTTTTCACAGGAACCATTTTTTAAATTTCTATAATAAAAAAAATGTAAGTAATCCACCAGAGTTTCCCCTTCAAGATCACAGATCATGAATCAATTAATATAAGAGAAATCTGAGTATGTCTATGTGTCAGCCCTGCGATCAACTGGCAACGCATCCAGAACCCTAACCCTGTGTCCTAACCCTAACTCTAACCCTGTGTCCTAACCCTAACTCTAACCCTGTGTCCTAACCCTGTGTCCTAACCCTAACTCTAACCCTGTGTCCTAACCCTGTGTCCTAACCTTAACTCTAACCCTGTGTCCTAACCCTAACTCTAACCCTGTGTCCTAACCCTAACTCTAACCCTGTGTCCTAACCCTAACTCTAACCCTGTGTCCTAACCCTGTGTCCTACCCCTAACCCTAACTCTTACCCTGTGTCCTAACCCTAACCCTGTGTCCTAACCCTAACTCGAACCCTGTGTTCTAACCCTGTGTCCTAACCCTAAACCTGTGTCCTAACCCTAACCCTGTGTCCTAACCCTAACCCTGTGTTCTAACCCTGTGTCCTAACCCTGTGTCCTAACCCTAACCCTGTGTCCTAACCCTCTATCCTAACCCTGTGTCCTAACCCTGTGTCCTAACCCTAACCCTGTGTCCTAACCCTAACCCTGTGTCCTAACCCTAAACCTGTGTCCTAACCCTAACCCTCTATCCTAACCCTAACCCTGTGTCCTAACCCTAACCCTGTGTCCTAACCCTGTGTCCTAACCCTAACCCTGGGTCCTAACCCTAAACCTGTGTTCTAACCCTAACCCTGTGTCCTAACCCTAACCCTGTGTTCTAACCCTGTGTCCTAACCCTGTGTCCTAACCCTTACCCTGTGTCCTAACCCTGTGTCCTAACCCTAAACCTGTGTCCTAACCCTAACCCAACCCTAACCCTGTGTCCTAACCCTAACCCTGTGTTCTAACCCTAACCCTGTGTCCTAACCCTAACCCTGTGTCCTAACCCTGTGTCCTAACCCTAACCCTGTGTCCTAACCCTAAACCTGTGTCCTAACCCTAACCCTGTGTCCTAACCCTGTGTCCTAACCCTGTGTCCTAACCCTTACCCTGTGTCCTAACCCTAACCCTTACCCTGTGTCCTAACCCTAACCCTGTGTCCTAACCCTAACCCTGTGTCCTAACCTTAACCCTGTGTCCTAACCCTAACCCTGTGTCCTAACCCTGTGTCCTAACCCTGTGTCCTAACCCTAACCCCGTTGTCTTAACTCTAACCCTCATGAGGACGACGCAGGTCAGAAAATGAAAGGGTGGAAAACTCACTTCCTGTGTCAGGTGGAAATAATTGGGAGTCTTTTTCAGAGTCTGTGTACTCCACCTGCAGCTTCTAAAGCCATAAATCCATCATCTGGCAGCTTATTATCAGTTTTACCAATCGCAGACATTTAATAATAATGTCAAAACCAGTTAAATTTGATTAATACTTCCTGCCAATCTGATGTATTTTTTAATGATCTTTTGAAATGACAGATTTCAACCGTCACTCCTCAGTAAGCCGCCTGGTGTCCTCTGTTTCTGTCCTTTTTGACCGACTTACACATACATGGATTTGTACGGTGCCTTCAAGTACGGTTTATAAACTGGAATTGTGGTGCATTCAAGTGAAGATCATAAATCCAGAAATCTATCATCATACAGCCAGAAAAGTTGTTAAAAATGGGATAGTTGATGTTTTTTCTTCATCAGTGCATCAGTCATTCCTGGGTCTTCGTAGTTGTTTTCCTGCAGCGTTTTTAATCATTAAATATTTAAGTCCGAGCCAGTGTGCATGCTAACACTCCGGCCCCTGGACAAATGGAGTGGATGACCCCTGCTCTAAATGGAACGTTGTAGTTTTCTTCAGAGCTGTACACTTACCCTGCGCATTCACAGCTCACTTCAGTCAGTGTTACCATGTTGGTGAATGACTCCATGCCCCATGATGCATCACTTTTACGGGTTAATATTTAGCGTCTTTCAGCATTTCCTCATTAGCAGCGTGGTTGTGTTTTCAGTGTGGTACATGTCTAATGTTAGCATCCAGCTTTCACCCGTCACCCTTTCACATCCCCTTATCCACCCTCTTTTCCTAATGTGATCACAAGCTGCAAACTCTAGGCTTTAGAACCATAGCTCAAAAATCCCCGTCTGACATCGCAGTGGTGCCACAGTTTGACATTCAGGTTCTGGTTAGATTTTCATGGGTTTGTACCTCTGCCAGGAGGTATTGTGATCACTTTGCTTTGTGTGTGTTTGTTTGTTTGTTTGTTTGTTTGTTTGTTAGCAACTTTATGGGAAACTCTTCCACCCATCTTTCCCAAATCTTCCCCACAGATAGGCCTAGGCCCTGAGACCAGCCCATTAAATTTTGGGCCAAGTAGGCCAAAGTTCAAGGTCACAGCAAGGTCACAACATCTACAGTTTTCCATCTGTCATCATTGAGACATTTTCTAAAATTCAGAAAAAATTCAAAACGACTCCGATTAGCCTCCAATGGACTGTAAGCCCCGCCCCACTACTTCCTGGAGTTAAGGCAGCGCCTTTATTTCCTGTCTTTCATTATTGGACACACTGATTAATCCAGGTGTGTCTGCTGCTTCTTGTTGGGATTACTGTGGTCAGACACACCTGGATTAATTAGTGTGTCCAATAATGAAAGACAGGAAATAAAGTAGCTGCCTTAACTCCAGGAAGTAGTGGGGCGGAGCATGGAGCCCATTGGATCCACCTTTAGCTTAGAACAGTCTCTTGTATCTGGACCTAAATTGTCCACATCCACTGTGGAATGTGGACTCTGTGGACATTTACACTGAACACTGAAAATCCCATTTCCCACACATTTAAAATGAGAACTCAACTAATATTGATGTGAATTGAATCTAATTGGACAGACACATGACTGGGACCAGATTCAACTGTTTCTGCTGTATGGAACAACCTGGAAACTTTGGAATTTACACAGAAAGAGTGGATCCACACATGCACAGCGTTCTGGGTGCTTGGTGGAGGTTTGCGTTTTCTGAACACTTGTTTTATATGTCGTTACATAAAATAAAATCTAAAAGTAACCCACTTGTCAGCCTCATCGTGCTACTTTTGGATGACGTTAACTTCAGGGTTACAGTCAAAAAACATGTGATCCCTTCTGCTTTATATTGTATCATAGTGTTGCACCTATTTCTGTTTCTGTCACATCAGATATTATATAATATCATCATTATTTCTAAGTCAAATACATGCAGAAGAATATCACACAAACTGTATATTAAAAGGAAAAGCAGAAAAAGTCCCTTTCATTAATAGCCTGGAGTAAATATTGTTTGACAGTAATTTCAGCAGTGGATAACGGGCTCCGTTTCCTGTCATTTTCTTTTGTTCCGTGGCTTGTATGTAATGTGTGTAAATTTTCTGTCCAACATTCTGTACACACACATCTATCACCCTCCTCTGTGCCTCTTCCTGAGATCTCTTCCATTTTTTATATCACTCAAGCCCCAGATTAAAGGAGGGACTATTTTGTGTTTTGTACAAACAGTTAGACCTTTCGAGGCAAAACTCTGATTTATGATTTTGGCCTAAATATGAGTGAATTCAACTGTATAGTAAAAAGCACAATGGCCACGATCATTACGACCTCTGCAGCAGTTTAGTGTACAGTGACTCTGAGGCTTTGACTCGAAATAACAACAAACAGCTTCACTGTGAGTCAACTTCAAGGAGACCAAATGCACATTGACAGTCGGGGTGGAACCACAGGAAGCCTTCCAATATTTGGAGACCCGATCACAAGCCACTTCTTTAAGTGACAGTCAGAGCCCAGGCTACACAGCCATGGAACATACACACATATACTCACACAGCATTTCCAGAGTGATGAAATGTTCACTGAAAATGCAACATTAAAAATCAGGTCGCTGTATCTTTAAGTTGGAAGAGTCTAAGGATGTAATGATTACCGGTATAACAATAAATGGCAGTACAATTGCAGATGGTTAGTATTACCGTTTAAATTCTAATTCTCATGATAACCGTGTTTGATTAGCGCACTTTTAGGGGAAAAACCCAATGTAAAGATCTGCTTGTATGTCAAATATTTGAGTATAGTTCTAATTTATTACAATTTTAATTTTCTATACCTAATATTTGGAACCAATATTCACTTTTAAAGTCTTTGAAAAGGTTCGTTAAGAATCTGTGTTATTTATGCAATAAATTGTATACATTTTTCTAATCGGATTTCATATATATTTTTGTGTTTTCTGTCCTTTTGTGTTTTTAAAGTAGGTAAAAGTGAAAAAATAATAGACAGATGAGACAGATGAAGTTGTGCTGAAAAAACAGATCCCAAACATGGGTATAGTAAACATTTGTTTCTATAGTATATAAAGGCCAAATCAAAAGGACTGAAAAACGGACAAAATAGGCTCAGACCACTAAGGGTTAATATTGGAATGTTTCTGACACAGAAGGGACATTGGGACTATTATTTTATTTTATTTTGTTGTTGTTGTTTTTTTTTTAAACAACTTGGTTCATTTTTTTCAGTGTGTATTAGTACTTTTTGAACATTTTGAGCACAATTTCAACAATACCTTGATAATAATGAGAACTGTGATGATTTTGGTCACAATAACCATGATATGAAATTTTCATATGGTTCCATCCGTAGAAGAGTCAGCAATACATTTTATTTTTATCAATAATAAGACCAATTTTTTTTTAACAATGCTCTCCAAACTCTGTTTCATGGACAGTGAGTATATGGTAAACATTCATAAAAAGACTGATAAAATATGTATTTGTTTCTTGCCCTTGAAGTTTGGAGCTTCACAGGCTTCCTGGAAGACATCCTGTGGTCTCATGATCCCCATTTGGCAGAACTGGTGTCCACATGCCAAACATCTGGGCAGGTGGCATCCAGCCACTCTGCTAATAGCAGGCCACATATCTGGCTGCTCTTTGATGTGCAGACTGGGATTACACTGCTCCTCTGCTCTCACTCTTAATAACCTGGTATTAAAGGAGCATCAAATCATCTATGATCTTTATCTGCCTCCATTGGCCAACAGGAGGAGCTGCAACACATTGATGGATGAGCCTCAGGCATAGGCAACATGGAAGACAAGTAGTGGTCTATGACTGGTGAAGAAATGATCGGCTGGATGCCTAATAGTGGACTCATTCCACTGTGTGCCTTTTGTCAGTGGGTGTGCAGGAAGGCACTCACTGGTTTATCGGACAATACTTCAACACAGTGTGTGTGTTTAGTTGAAGGAGCTGCTGGAGTTACTGTTCCAGAAGTGAATAAGCACTTGAAAATGAGTTTTCAATGCCAGAAATGTCACCACCCAAATTATAATCCTTAACTCTTGGAAATGAATCATCACATCTGTCAGTGGCGAGCAGATTCGCTGCTCATGTGGTCATTTTGTCCAGTAAAAATTCTTTGACTTTGATGAGAGTCGGTCAAGGACAGGAGCAGCAGTCCAAGGTTTTCAGTTCCTGTTCCATCTCCCGGCCCTTTGTTCCATCACTCCATTATCTCCTCTTTTAACTCAGCCGTTTGAGAGGACTGTGATTAGAGACCAAATTAAACTGGAGTGTATAGGTGTGCACTCCAAGCCTCTGCTGCCTGCTAAACTTCCTTGGGCTCTGGCTTTAGATCCAGCTTAGTCTAATGGACTGTGAGATCTGCTTTTGACTCAAAACAAGCTCTTCTGCTTGAGCGAAAACCCTAATCAGACTTGTTTACTTGGATGATTTATGTAGCATGAAAAACACGAATCCCCATGCTCATAAATGTTACACGGTTGAGAGCCCGATATTGTTTCAGTGTTGCACTCACAGAAGAAGGGCTGTGGAAACTAAACCAGTAAGTGGACGAGTAAGTGCACTTATTGCACCATCTTGTGAATAAAGCTAGTGTTGCATGTCATTAGGAGTCCCAGGACATTAGAGTCTGACAGTGGGGAAACAAAGGAGAAAACACTATTATTTATTTTTATCTCCTGCATCAGCCATATTTAATGCAACACTTGAACACAGTCAAAAAGCATTTGTTTTTATTGATACATGCACTCGGCTACAAATAACTTGTCAGAAAATGACATGAGGTTGCAGACGATATTTATTTGTAGCTGTATCTCTCTCATATCCCTGAAGGGACACCATATTTTATATTGATGGTTCATGTCACAAGATAGGAGATCCTGCTTTTCCTCTAGAAGTTTCATCAACCCGAACATGTGGCTCCAGTCCAACAGATATCATTTCCCCAGAGTTCCCTGGAAAAGAAAAACAGCCAAGCAGGTGTCTGGGTTATGATGCATACTAAATAAAAGGTTGGCCAGGGAACTGTGACGGCGTTTCTTCAGTTGGGTGGGAGTGTTTGTATTTTGGAGAAGGTGCCAGAGATGTGGAGAGTGGTTAGAGATTGAGCGCTTAGGAAATGAAATCCTGTGTTAATAACTGAGGTACTGTAATGAAAGCAGAATATCTAAATGGATGCAGAGAAACAAAGTCAACAGTTGGACAAATGCCTGAGGCTGGACTGTTGGAGTCCCATGCTGAGCTCGGGGCCGTGTCGGCTAAAGTCTGCCGTACAGATTAGCTGAGCGGACGGCGGTGCAAATGGAGGTGAAGTGGTGGAGTAAAGCCCACTCTGCTCATGTGTGGAGTGAACGTGCTCTGTGGATCCATCTGGAGTGGCCCATTAGCTCCAACATTCACCACCACTCCACTGTACTTGTCTCATCTGATCCGTACCCTGGAGCTCTGGAGTGGAATAAAGAGCCTAAACTCGGACCCAACCACTGTCGGCCAAAAAATAACCACGGCTTAACCAGCGGCGCTGCTGGGATTTGAGGGGGCGGAGCTTGACAGGAACCCCTGAAACAAGCACAGAGTCAGACAGTTCATTTTTGTTTTTATCAGAGCTGTTCCTTTTAACTCTTATCAGACCTGGAGTCACAGTGTCAAACGTACTTTGACATGAAAATGATTCACCGGCTCATTTTAAAGGCAATAAATGGATTAAGACAACTTTTGTGTTCTACAGGGAGTGAAATTAATAGGTGCAGTTCTGCTCGGCCATTATGGTCAAGAATTACTTAGCATTTGAGTTGGACCCAGATACAAGCTGTAACTGCAGGAAATGATTCATCTCCATTACGCATAAAGACTGATTAGGGACCTGCCTCACTGTAGTGATCCAGATGAATGATCCCCATTATGACACTGGTTCCTAATCACATTTATAAAACGGTGCCTTTATGGGCCCATGGCCATGTTGTTAGTGCAGACTGTCCTCAAAGGAAGCTTTCAGGTGTGTGAGTGCTGCCTGTACTGGACTGTTCTGGGTGTGAGGCGCGATATTGTGCTGGAGAGCCTGTCCATTTCCAACCTCTTTTTTCAAGAGCATCTCTCACGGCTCCATTAGCTGAGTATGCTCGGATATTTGGGGAATAGCAGCGTGGATGGGGTGGGGGGGGTGGGGGGCAGAGAGAAGAGAAAAAAAAAAAGACAGCGAATACTAACATTTGAAGAGAGAGAGGTTTGCTGAGTGCACTGTTCTGACTGGCTGCTCCACTTATTTTGGATGTTTTGTCGGACTCAAGCAGAAAGAGGGCAGTAGAGGAGAGATGAGTCCCAACTCCTCCACTAATGACTGGACCCAGCCAAGCAGCTTTATGCCACTGTCAAACGTTTGGATGGGGTTTAGCCAAAGTGGAGAGCAAAAGACACAGGCAGCCAATTCATCATCACCTTCATCATCATTTTCTGCTCCAGTCTGATGGTGAACATATTAACCCTTAAAGACCCAGGCCTGCTTTTATGGGACTTCCCAAATCAATTTTTCTCAGTATTTAACCTTTCTTAAACAATGTATCACTGTTTATTATATTATTATCCTCTGTATTTTGTGTGTGTGTGTGTGTGTGTGTGTGTGTGTGGGGGGGGGGGGGGGGGTCAGTGAAAATCCTGTATTTTCTATATTTAATTCACTGATCCTGTAGATGTTCATTAAAGCTCAGATTAAAGTTGATGGTTCTTCTATAAAAACAGATCCAACTGAATAAACAGTGTCTTTTTCAGTCCAGTCTGTCCTGAACTGAACATAAACCCAGTGTGTCCATCCACTGGCACTGATCCAGCTGCATGGGTTTGACTGGAGAATCAATGTTGGAGAAGATGACGGTGTTTCCACGGTAACTACGGAGCCTCTGAACGTCCAAATATGGTCATATCTGATGACCATGAAAAGATGAAGAACTGCATTTGACACCAATTATTGACATGGATTAATAGGATTAAACAGTTTAGATCAGTAGATGGATTAGGTTAAAGGAGGACGTTTGGGCCTTTAAGGGTTAAAGGTGGACGTTTGGGTGTTTAAGGGTTACAGGTGGACATTTGGGTCTTTAGGGGTTAAAGGCGGACGTTTGGGCCTTTAAGGGTTAAAGGTGGACGTTTGGGTCTTTAGGGGTTAAAGGCGGACGTTTGGGCCTTTAAGGGTTAAAGGTGGACGTTTGGGTCTTTAAGAGGTAAAGGCGGACGTTTGGGTCTTTAGGGGTTAAAGGTGGACGTTTGGGTCTTTAAGAGGTAAAGGCGGACGTTTGGGTCTGTAAGGGTTAAAGGTGGACGTTTGGGTCTTTAAGGGTTAAAGGCGGACGTTTGGGTCTGTAAGGATTAAAGGCGGACGTTTGGGTCTTTAGGGGTTAAAGGCGGATGTTTGGGCCTTTAAGGGTTAAAGGTGGACGTTTGGGTGTTTAAGGGTTAAAGGTGGACGTTTGGGTCTTTAGGGGTTAAAGGCGGACGTTTGGGCCTTTAAAGGTTAAAGGTGGACGTTTGGGTCTTTAAGAGGTAAAGGCGGACGTTTGGGTCTTTAGGGGTTAAAGGTGGACGTTTGGGTCTTTAAGAGGTAAAGGCGGACGTTTGGGTCTGTAAGGGTTAAAGGTAGACGTTTGGGCCTTTAAGGGTTAAAGGTGGACGTTTGGGTCTTTAGGGTTAAAGGCGGACGTTTGGGCCTTTAAGGGTTAAAGGTGGACGTTTGGGTCTTTAGGGGTTAAAGGCGGACGTTTGGGTGTTTAAGGGTTAAAGGTGGACGTTTGGGTCTTTAGGGGTTAAAGGCGGACGTTTGGGCCTTTAAGGGTTAAAGGTGGACGTTTGGGTCTTTAAGAGGTAAAGGCGGACGTTTGGGTCTTTAGGGGTTAAAGGTGGACGTTTGGGTCTTTAAGAGGTAAAGGCGGACGTTTGGGTCTGTAAGGGTTAAAGGTAGACGTTTGGGTCTTTAAGGGTTAAAGGCGGACGTTTGGGTCTGTAAGGATTAAAGGCGGACGTTTGGGTCTTTAGGGGTTAAAGGCGGATGTTTGGGCCTTTAAGGGTTAAAGGTGGACGTTTGGGTGTTTAAGGGTTAAAGGTGGACGTTTGGGTCTTTAGGGGTTAAAGGCGGACGTTTGGGCCTTTAAAGGTTAAAGGTGGACGTTTGGGTCTTTAAGAGGTAAAGGCGGACGTTTGGGTCTTTAGGGGTTAAAGGTGGACGTTTGGGTCTTTAAGAGGTAAAGGCGGACGTTTGGGTCTGTAAGGGTTAAAGGTAGACGTTTGGGCCTTTAAGGGTTAAAGGTGGACGTTTGGGTCTTTAGGGGTTAAAGGCGGACGTTTGGGCCTTTAAGGGTTAAAGGTGGACGTTTGGGTCTTTAGGGGTTAAAGGCGGACGTTTGGGTCTTTAAGGGTTAAAGGTGGACGTTTGGGTCTTTAGGGGTTAAAGGCGGACGTTTGGGCCTTTAAGGGTTAAAGGTGGACGTTTGGGTCTTTAAGAGGTAAAGGCGGACGTTTGGGTCTTTAGGGGTTAAAGGTGGACGTTTGGGTCTTTAAGAGGTAAAGGCGGACGTTTGGGCCTTTAAGGGTTAAAGGTGGACGTTTGGGTCTTTAGGGGTTAAAGGCGGACGTTTGGGCCTTTAAGGGTTAAAGGTGGACGTTTGGGTCTTTAGGGGTTAAAGGCGGACGTTTGGGTCTTTAAGGGTTAAAGGTGGACGTTTGGGTGTTTAAGGGTTAAAGGCGGACGTTTGGGTCTTTAAGGGTTAAAGGTGGACGTTTGGGTCTGTAAGGGTTAAAGGAGGACGTTTGGGTCTTTAGGGTTAATTAGAGGAGTATCATTTTAATGATCCATGTAAATTGTGCATAACCTTAACAAAATGACATCACCAAACCATGACACCAACGCTGTGATTGCTCTGTTTTTCCATCACACTAATGAACGTATTCACATGGACCACTCAGTTGTGTAATGAAGGCTGGAATTGAGACACAAAGTCAGTGTAATGCGCTGAATGGTAACAGAGCTACCCTAACCCTAACCCTGACCTTAACCCTAACCCTGACCTTAACCCTAACCCTAACCCTGACCTTAACCCTAACCCTAACCCTAGGCTGATGTAGACTTGGAGGTTAATGGTTTGTATTTTTGGAGGTCCCATTCCACTGTGGACTGTTTCAACTCTTTGGCTAAACTGTTACTCTTTGGGATGTTGATACTGTGGCTGATTATGGGATTAGGATTTGTTTTTGTTCCCTGTACTGTACATCAAGATGTCACAGTGCTGACAAAGAATCAAAGGAACCCACCTGACATTTGATTGTGGATTATGTATGCAGCTTTATAAAGTGCATGAGGGGAACACAGATTTAGCCATGAATTCTTATCAGCTCTTGTCACTTTGTGAGTTAACACATACTTTCATGTTTCTTTCCTTATCGTGAACTCAGAAATGCTTGTCTGCAGCCTCGCTGTTATCCATGTCTTTAACTCGTGAACCTCCACAAAGTTTGGTCCAAATAGAACAGCTGTTAGATGAGCTCAGTCCTATGTGTCCAAATGAAGCCCATGGGAGCTCCTGTCTGATCTGTGCGAAGGTTATGAAGTCCATTGTTTCATTGTAAATAGGCTTCTGCGTCTGTGCCTCAGTCTTGTACTCGACTGTATTAACAGGAGGTACATCCAGTTACATGGGGGGGGGGGGGCAGGACTCAACACCGACTCGCAGCTTAAACACTTTGGTTTTTCTGGAGCTGATGATCTGAGGAGGTCAAGTGGGAGCTAGTCCACTTTACCTTCATCTGTTTGGGGAGTTGAGCGCCCACAGTCCTGTCAGCACACTGACTCCAATAAATATACACGCCACTTTGAACAGGCCTGGTATCTGTATGTACAAGCTTTCCACATGTTTATTCACACTGTTATTAGCCCCGTCCAACCTGAACCGATGCATCAAATACCAAAATACCAAGCACTGAGGGTTAGGGTGTTAGGGTTAAGGTTAGGGTTAAGGTTAAGGTTAGGCTTAGGGTTAAGGTTAGGGTTAGGGTTAAGCTTAGTTTTAGGGTTAGGGTTAGGGTTAGGCTTAGGGTTAGGTTTAAGCTTAGGGTTAAAGTTAGGGTTAGGGTTTGAGCTATCCACAGAATTCAAACAGCATCAGAAAGCAGAGATCCTGCACTTTCCAACACTATGCAACACTTTACGGCAGCAGTGTGGGATTTTATTACAAATAGAAAGGAACTGTTTCTTCCACACAGGCGAAAAAGTGCCTGGAAAGAACCGAACATCTGAAGCCATCATATGGACACTGAATGTTCAAGACCAAAAAGCATGTTGGAGCAGATGGATAATAGTTGAAAGTTTATTTGTGCAACCTCAAAACCTTTCATTATGGACATTGACAATGGTTTCTGATAATAAATATGCTAAGTACTTGAAGTCTGTTTTTTTTTCTTTTTTACTAAAACACAGTTTTAGGCATTTAGTATTTATAATAATCATAATTAATGTCCAGATATTGAAAGTTAAGTTCTTCCTGAAAACAAAGGCAAAAGAAATGACCAAAAACACATTTTCTGACACTTTTATTGCAAAGAAACCCTAGGTGTCCTGTTATAATGTTACATGCAGTCTTAAAAGGGTTAAAGGATTTAAATCCACGAAAACACTCACTCTTTTTGTACCTTAGTGTTCATATGTCATTGTTTTTTTAAATTGAACATGTGTCAAATCCACTACAGTCTCATTGAGTGTCAGGCTCTATAACCGCTGCACTACAATTAAGAAATCTACAGAATTCTTTACATTTTTTTGTGACAAAGAGGTCGATTTTGCAGCATTGATCATTAACAGGCGGTCAGTCTAATTAACACAGGGCCACATCTACTAAGAGCCCAATTTGTGTGCACTAATTGGTACTAATTTCTACTCATTTGTACTAATTGGTACTAATTTGTACTAATTTTCGTGCGCAAGTGGGGGGGCATACATCTCAAATATTTTTCTTCCGTCATTCCAAAAATGTTCACGAGGGTGAAAAGTGCATTCTCTGCGTCTGCTTTGGTCATTTCCATGTCTCCTCCTTGTGACAGTAAACTTTTCCATGTGTGTGTTTAATTGCACATCCAAACCGTTGGCTCCTCCCTTTAATACCTGTTAAATATAGAAACAGTGTCTATCATCAGAATTGCTTTCAGGTTTGATAAATCACTTTGTGTGAGCTAAATAATAATTATATATATTAATATATTTCCATTTGCTCCTCCCAGCACATGCACAATTGCATGTAAACGCCCCATATTACATATTCATTGTGGTGAACATACGAACTGGACGCAGCTTTGCACCTTTGAAAGACACAACCGTCAGTAAATCAGTTTGGACACTTCCTTTGTGTGTGCACATTTTTTTTACATGTAAACCTTTAGTGCGCAGGTGTCAAACATGTGTCCCAGGGGCCAAATCTGGCCTGCCAAAGGGTCCAGTCCGGCCCTGGGATGAATTTGTGAAATGCAAAAATTACACTGAAGATATTAACAATCACTTGTGTCAAAATCATTTTAATTCAGGTTCCACATACAGAAACATATAATCTCAAGTGGGTCAGTCCAGTAAAATACTATCATAGTAACCTATAAATAATGACAACCGCAAATTTTCTCATTGTTTTAGTGGAAAAAAAGTAAAATTACTTAAAAATGTTAACATCGACAAACTTTCCTTTTTCAAAAATGTGAATAACCTGAATAAATATGAATAATCTGAAATGTCTTAAGAAATTTAAGTGCAATTTTACCAATATTTTGCCTGTTAGTAAATATTTGGTGTTTTTGTAATTATAAAGTAAGTTGTAATGCACATGTGTAAATGATAAACTGAGGCAGAATATTGTTAAAATTGCACTTGTTTTTCTGAAGACATTTCAAGTTGTCCATGTTATTCAGATTTTTAAGGAAACTTTATAGATGTAAACATTGACATCATTTAATTTTACTTTTGTCACTGTTATTATTTTATTGGTCCGGCCCACTGCAGATCTTACTGGGGTGAATGTGGAACTGAACTAAAATGAGTTTGACGCCCCTGCTTTAGTAGATCCACCCACAGTGTTTGGAAACCACTCAGAATATGGTGTGAATATTCACTACACATTTCCATTCCAGTCTTTTGCTTATGAAGCCATTACATCCAGGACCATTGTGTGTCAACCTTAAACCTGCATGAGCCAGTGTTAATGGTTTTCAGCTGCCAGTCAGTGGCTCTGGTGGAATCTACCAGCCTCTGTTCATCAACTCCCATCCTCCTGCCGTAGACGTCCAGAGGTTCCAGATGACATGCTGGATGTCCTCTGCAGAAGCGCTGAAGTGACTCCTGAAGGTTCTTTAGAAGGAAAAGTGTCAGACGATGGTCATAAAGAGGGTTTTGAAGCCTTTACCCAACCAGGCTTTGAAAGATGCATGTAAGACGGAATGACAGACAGAAAAACAACGCAGGCGGAGGAGAAATAATTGACTGACATTTCAGCCTGTTAGCTTTTATTTGGTTCTTTCCAAAGCGTGTCCCCGCACATTTCTGCATTTATACCATCATCTGCTGTCGCTATTAAGCACAATTACAGATCGGCCTCAAAGACTTTTACTATCGCAGCAAGTTATGACACCGGTTAACCTCAGCTCTTGGTCTTTTAGTTTGACTTTTCTGTTTGAGTTCACCCTCTGTGTTTCTGAAAGCAGCTCATGCAGGTCCAACTCATTTAGTTCAGGTTCCACATTTAGCCCAAAATGATCCAGGACCAGGAACAGAAGAACAGAGAAAAAAATTAATTTATTAATTTAGTGGGGATGTGGTCCATAACTAACGCTGGTGTGAAACGAAAGTGAAACTTTATGTCCAACTCCCGGGTTCTATTCCTCTAATATACAGCATGTGTGTGTGTGTCTGTCTGTTTCTGTGTCTGTATGTGTGTGTGTGTGTGTGTGTGTGTGTGTATGAGAGAGAGAGAAAGACAGAGAGAGTAACACTGGGTTAGGGTTAGTAACACACACTGGGTTAGGGTTAGTAACACACACTGAGTTAGGGTTAGTAACACACACTGGGTTAGGGTTAGTAACACACTGGGTTAGTGTTAGTAACACACTGGGTTAGTGTTAGTAACACACTGGGTTAGTGTTAGTAACACACACTGGGTTAGGGTTAGTAACACACACTGAGTTAGGGTTAGTAACACACACTGGGTTAGGGTTAGTAACACACTGGGTTAGGGTTAGTAACACACACTGAGTTAGGGTTAGTAACACACACTGGGTTAGGGTTAGTAACACACTGGGTTAGGGTTAGTAACACACACTGGGTTAGGGTTAGTAACACACACTGGGTTAGGGTTAGTAACATACACTGGGTTAGGGTTAGTAACACACTGGGTTAGGGTTAGTAACACACACTGGGTTAGGGTTAGTAACACACACTGGGTTAGGGTTAGTAATATACACTGGGTTAGGGTTAGTAACACACACTGTGTGATTTTAGAGATGATTTGTCGCTGGTGCTTCTGTTTGTGGATGGGTCCAGATGTTCCTCTAATGGTGTGTGCTGCTTGGTGCAGTGGACATGGGCTAAGGAGAAGACATGAACACCTCACCACCACCAGTTCCTGTACCAAACACATGGTCGTCTTTTCTTCTTTTTTGATTCCTCACAGATAATGGCACATGTTACCAAAGCAGCTCGTTGGTTTTTGTTTAGCACTACCATTTGGTGACTCACACCAATACACAATCGTCTATGCACTTGTGGATTCCTTGGTATTTTAACGTACTTCCAGATCCAACACTGGAACATGTAATGTGTCCTCTGGTGTATGGTCCTACAGTGTGGTGTGTCCTCTGGTGTATGGTCCTACAGTGTGGTGTGTCCTCTGGTGTATGGTCCTACAGTGTGGTGTGTCCTCTGGTGTATGGTCCTACAGTGTGGTGTGTCCTCTGGTGTATGGTCCTACAGTGTGGTGTGTCCTCTGGTGTATGGTCCTACTGTGTGGTGTATCCTCTGGTGTATGGTCCTACGGTGTGGTGTGTCCTCTGGTGTATGGTCCTACGGTGTGGGTGTGTCCTCTGGTGTATGGTCCTACAGTGTGGTGTGTCCTCTGGTGTATGGTCCTACGGTGTGGTGTGTCCTCTGGTGTATGGTCCTACGGTGTGGTGTGTCCTCTGGTGTATGGTCCTACGGTGTGGTGTGTCCTCTGGTGTAGGGTCCTACGGTGTGGTGTATCCTCTGGTGTATGGTCCTACGGTGTGGTGTGTCCTCTGGTGTGTGGTCCTACGGTGTGGTGTATCCTCTGGTGTATGGTCCTACGGTGTGGTGTGTCCTCTGGTGTATGGTCCTACGGTGTGGTGTATCCTCTGGTGTGTGGTCCTACGGTGTGGTGTATCCTCTGGTGTGTGGTCCTACAGTGTGTGTATCCTCTGGTGTATGGTCCTACAGTGTGGTGTGTCCTCTGGTGTATGGTCCTACGGTGTGGTGTATCCTCTGGTGTGTGGTCCTACAGTGTGGTGTGTCCTCTGGTGTATGGTCCTACAGTGTGGTGTGTCCTCTGGTGTATGGTCCTACGGTGTGGTGTATCCTCTGGTGTGTGGTCCTACAGTGTGGTGTATCCTCTGGTGTGTGGTCCTACAGTGTGGTGTGTCCTCTGGTGTATGGTCCTACAGTGTGGTGTGTCCTCTGGTGTATGGTCCTACAGTGTGGTGTGTCCTCTGGTGTATGGTCCTACGGTGTGGTGTGTCCTCTGGTGTATGGTCCTACAGTGTGGTGTATCCTCTGGTGTATGGTCCTACAGTGTGAGAACATGAATTGTCCTGACTTCACCATTGATTCGTGCAGTTTGAGATGGAGCTGTGTGCAGCAATTGAAATAATGGCACAGTGTATGGACGCCTTTAGTGTAAGTGTTTGAGAACTATCGGGCACAGGCTGTCGTCTGCCACCTGAACCTGAACTGATCCCAAACTGGACTGTAATGATGGCAGAGGATCTTCAGTCTCTTCCTTCCAGGCTGACGTCATATTTGTTTTTTGTTTTTTTTTACCTTATATCAGCTGCTATTTCGTATTTTGGGTCAATGTACGCTCCTTCAATAAAAATATGTCCTTGTTGAACTTGCACAGATTTAAAGTTCCGCATCGAACGTCTTTCCTTCCTTTTTCTTTTTCTCAACATACTGTGCCATTTGGGTACAGCTGTGTACCGAACCGAAAACAGTTCAGTTCAGTATGTGGACCGTTACAGGCCTAGTTTTTTTTGTTTATATCTTATTTATTCTCATTTACCACTCTTTTATTCAATAATGTTGGTTCCTTGTTGGGATTGAGCTCAAATCCTGTTCTGATGTTTGTTGTGAACTAATAGAAGCTGAACATTTGAACAGGATCTGAAACTGGAATGTGTGTAAAACAGAATTTCAGTTTGAACACAGTTGAAACATTTGCTGATAGAACATTAGATCCTGTTGGGATCAAATAAAATGTGTTTAGTATTTGTGCAGATTTCTGCTGAAATTCAATTCTTCAAGGAAATAATCATTAAAAAAAAGAAACAAAAAAGCCTTTTTAAAAATATCATGATATATCATGATCCTAGTGTTGTGATTTGTATTGTATCGCCAGATTCTTGCCAACACACAGCCCTAGTTCTTTCACATTATTTCTGAAAGGATCATTTGTAAATGTAAACATTTTCATGTATCTTTGCTTTTTTACACAAAATATAATAATCTGGAGTTGTCATTATTTATAAGTTATTATTTTACTGGTTCAATCCAGATGAGATCACGTTGTTCTGTGTGTGATTTGGACATTCCTGAGTCATTCACTCATTCATCCCAGGGGCCAGACTGAACCCTTTGGTGGGCCTGTTTTGGTCCACGGGCTGTATGTTTGACATCTGTGGCTTAACGTCGTGCTGGTAAATACAGTGGAACATTTAGCAGCTGAAGAAAAGGACAAAAAGACTTGGATCAACAGTTTTGGATGCGTAGTGTTTTCCATTCCCACCTATTAGTTGTGTCGCCAACTTTACGATGACATCAGAGTGAACGAAGCGGGATTAAATGTGGCAATAATTAGCTCTCGTGTGCAACTTGAGTCCCTCAGAGGAATACAATAGCGCTTTTCATTTGGTTTGTAACTGCCATGTTGCTGCTCTGTTTCAACTTGTCAGCGGCGCTGCCAAGTCCCCACTTGGGAATAGTCCAAGTCAGTCCTGTTACTGCGCTAAATTTGGTGCAAGATGTAACAAAAGAAAAGTGCTCCGATAGTCACAATGCAGATGCAGAAAGAAGGAAGGGGTGTATGTGTGTGGGGGGGGGGGGGTGGGGGGGTAGAAGCTGAGAAAAAAACAGTAGAAGCTTCGCCAACAACCATTTCCTGGGTGAGTTGATGGGAAAACGTCTGCGTGGTCTCTGGAGATGTCATTTGTGAACACAGCGGCGTCCTCCGGAGCCCAGAGTTCCAGCAGGACCAGGTGCTCGGTCTGGGTGTTTGGAGCTTTTCTAAAGTCAAAGCCTTCTTCGCCTCTGTTTCCTACTCCATCAGATAAAGTCGAGGCTGCCGAGGCTTAAGTGTGTCAATGAACGGGGGGGGGATCAATGATAAGTGCAGCTTACCTCCTCAACTGCTCCACACCAGCCAAATCCAGATTAAACCATTTCAACCTAATAGTATGTCAGTCAAAAGTCACACCTGAATACTTGAATTCTCCTTCCCATTTTCCAATCACACTGACGGCCAAAATCCCACCGTGTTTATCACAAAAACAAGTGACATAAGAACTAATTTGACACCATTAAGACCTTGTTGGACCTCATCAGTACTTGAACTGACATTTGTAATTTTATCTATCTAGGAGTGTAAGAAATTATTGGTTACGCAATATATCATGATATTTTATTTCATGATACTGTATCGATATTAAAAAGTACTGTATTGATATTTTTAGGTATTTATTCAAATATAGATATGGTGGAGGTTCATGTTTTTGTTATCTGTTAAACATAATTGTGTTTATTTATGTATTTGTGTGAATGTGTGTTTTTTGTACTTGTAATGTTATTTTTATTTATCTGTAAAAAAATAAATTTTACACAGGAAAGTTTTGCAATATAGTATTAAATCCTGTTCTGATCAAATAAAAATTGGTGTAGTATTTGTGCATGTTTCCGGTATAATTACATTTTCCCAGGAAATTATATCTTAGAAGAAGAAACAAAAGAAACAAGAGAAGCACTCGGGGAGTGCAGACCTCCGCCAAGGCAGATCAGTGAACTCCCGTGTCTCCCCCAAACCCAATCACCACCAAAATTTCATTCATTTCTTCCTTGTGCCAGTATCAACATTTCCTGAAATTTTCATCCAAATCCATCCATAACTTTTTGAGTTATCTTGCACACGGACAAACAGACAGACAGACAAACCAACGCCGACAAAAACGTAACCTCCTTGGCAGAGGTAAATATTACCTTGTTAACAGTATTGTGATATATCGCAATATATAGTATCGTGGTCCTAATATTGTGATTTGTATCATATTGCCAGATGTGTGCCAATACACACCCCTAGTTATATCCCTGAATCCTCAACTAAGACAGACTTTGAAGGTTTCTGATGTTAATGCGTTTGAGGGCACATGTTCAGCATAAATGTACACACACACACACACAGCTGTCCTTCCATTGTAAACACTACTCATTTGTGGCTCTAATCACTGTTGTGGATATTGTATGTTTTCACCAAATCACTGGACTGAACCCCGCCAGCTTGATTTGTTGTTCAGACATCTCCTTTTTTTTTTTCCTTTTTTTTTGTTCAGACATCTCCTTTTTTTTTTCTTTTTTTTTTGTTCAGACATCTCTTTTTTTTTTTTCTTCTTTTTTTGTTCAGACATCTCTGATGCGAATCCACCCTGTGGTCTGTAAATGAGGACTTGTGTTGTTGCACTCGCCTCCCTTATTTAGACATCACAGCGCTCATTAGGTGGATCAAGCTGATATCAAAGTGCCAACACAGACGTCAGTGTTTGGTGGAAGGCTGGGGTTGTCCATCCGTCACAGTCTCTCTTTAATCATACGTCTGCCTTCTATTCACACCCATTGTTATTCCGCTGTCATTTCTCCACTGCCTTGTTGGTTGACCTCTTCTGCTCTATGATTTCCTCTGTGTTCCTCTCCGCTTTTATTTGATGTTTGGACAAAATGAATCCAGTGCGTTAGTTTGTCTGTGAGCATAAAAATATGCCCAAAATGTTTCATATAAAGTAAAAATGAGGCACTGCTTACATCTCGGGTATTATTTACAATGATCAACATTTCAGCCACAAAACATGTTTTTTTTCTCTAAAAAAACCCAGCATATGTATTGATTCTTTTCAACAGTTGCAAAATCTATGATGAATGCAGATCAGTCGGTGTATTTTAGTCAGAAAAGCAGGTCCATTTCCTACTTGTTTTTATGTGTTATTAAATAAATCCTTTTCTTTTCTGTTTAGACTTTCTTTTCTTGCCATTATGTTTTTTCACTGGAACCTAATGTCATGTACAGAATGACAATAAATTCTGAGTGAACAAATGATTTCAACTAAACCAAAGTGTAGTACGAGTACCTCTGCACATGGACCTCAAAGGCAAATGTCCTGTAGTCACAGCCTCTGAAAACGCTCAATCTAATGTTATATGACACACAAACATGCCAAACAGACACATTTGTTGCTGGTTGTGTTTCTACTGGTGTGTATTATGCTCAAACTTTCCATTCCCATTTTAGCCAAAGAATATAAATAAGAAATTAAACTCCTCTACTGCTGTTTTGTGAAGATAGGGGAGAAAATCAGGCCGTTGCTCACTGCTCTGTGTGCTGTTGCTAGGCAGACGTCAGTAACGGTGGCCAATCAGAACAGAGCAAGCTTTTTGGGCCGCAACTACAAATCATGCAAAGCTATTCCAGTAGAGTCCCAGGAAATAAATAAATAAATATATGGAGCTGGAAATGTGCAGAGTGGGTCGTCTTTGAATGTGTTGGTGGGACTTACGTTTATATGTATGTGGATCACGAATCGTGCCTTTAAAACTCTGAGGAGATAACAGATAAATGACTTGTAAGATGAATTTTCTGCAGCGCAGCAGTTTAAATGAGAGGCCTAAACAAAGACATGATGTGTTCCCTGCAGAGACAGCTCCTCTGATAGGTGGTGACGTGATAGCTCATTTAAAGCAGCCTCTCTGTTACTGTCTTTTGTTTCTTTTTGAAGGAAGATTAAAGGATATCTAGTGCCATTTGATATTTCCACAGGACGGTCGTACTGTTGAGCAGCATTGTGCGAGATTTGTGGGGTGGGTGTTGGGAATCCATTCAAACACAGCTTATCAAAGTCCACAAGGGACTGCACCCAGGGGTTTGTGGGTAATATTCAGTAACACGGAGACTGCGTTTGTGTATTTATTTTTGCCCCCTATCTCTGCCTTCATTTCAATTTACCACTAGTATGAGCCTGTCACAGGCAGCGTGTGGACTCAGTCATGTTTGTGGTGACGGTTCTGATATGAATCTCTTCTCTTCTAGGTGTACACCAGATATGGGAAATGTTACACTTTTAATGGCAACAAGACCACATCCAGGAAAACCAAGCAGGGCGGAATGGGAAACGGACTGGAGATCATGTTGGATATTCAGCAAGATGAGTATCTGCCCATATGGAGAGAGACAAGTGAGTCTCCAAATATTTGTCCAATGGAGTCCCATCCGATCGGTTACACCACAACATACATGTTTGGGCTTAAATCATAAAGGACCTGCACAGAACAGACTAACATTACACTTCCAGAGCCTGAAAATGTGATTTGTAAAAGGACATTCCAAATCAAAACACACTGAGATGTCAGATTTGTGCTTGTATTGTAGTTGTCACTGAGTATTAGTCCCTACTGGCTTATTTTTCAAACATGACTGAAATATGGTTTGCACTTAGCATCAAAGTGAGACCAAGCTGTCAGCTGAGGCAGCCATGTGGAATTCCTTTGTACTCCCCCTTTGTAACACTCGGTGCTTGTGCTCTGTTTCATCCTCAAGATGAGACGTCCCTGGAGGCCGGCATTCGAGTTCAGATCCACAGTCAGGACGAGCCTCCCTACATCCACCAGCTGGGTTTCGGAGTCTCTCCGGGCTTCCAGACCTTTGTTTCATGTCAGGAGCAGAGGGTAGGTCTTCTTCATCACGCTCCTTCCACCCGTCGGCCCCCGGTGGCTCCGGCTGAGCTCTAATAAATCTTTGTGTGCTTAGCTGACCTACCTGCCCCAGCCCTGGGGGAACTGCCGTTCCACCGGCAAAGAGAAGTTCCCAGGGTACGACACATACAGCATCAGCGCCTGTCGTCTGCTTTGTGAGACCAACGAGGTGCTGCGAGTGTGTAGCTGCAGGATGGTGCACATGCCTGGTAAGAGCGCTGCATACATGTCATATTTACAGCCAAGCTACCAGGTGGTACAAGGGAAAAATGGAGTCACACCAAATAACATCACATATATTAGGAACTCTCCTGAGTTAAAGGGGTTAGATGTAGTAGTGATATTCTAAACTCATGTACGAATCCACCTTATGTGTCCACAGACCGCATCAGTCACTGAATAAAATATAGAAGTCATAGTTTACACACATCTGTTTTATGGTTTCATCTCAGGTTTTATTCTTTAGACTAAAACTCAGTCAGTCAAAATAACACTTATCGTCATGTGCTGCGTCAGCTGATAGTTTATATCATAGCTCCATTAGCTTAGCTCCGTTCGCTTAGCTCTGTTAGCTTAGCTGTGTTTTTAGACTAAAACAGCCACAGTAAAACCACTAATCCCCTCTGTTAGCTTAACTCTGCTAGCTTAGCTGTGATTTTAGTTTAACGGCCGACAGGCTGTAAGCTGTTGTTGTCATGCGGCGTCTGTCGTTGTCGTCGTCTGTAGACCGTTACAAAACTTTCAATCGTCGTCTTCTCTGAAACTACAGTTCCGATTGACGTCAAACTTGGTATACAGCTTATGTATGATGATGTCAGCAAAAGTTAGTGAAATTATTTGGATCTGGATCTGATTCTGGATTTGGTGCCACTTTGAAAAATGTCCCCATTATCAGAGACAGGAAGTGGATGGATGTAAACTCAGTAAATCTAAATGATCTCCAGTGTAAATGTCTCCAGTCCAGCCCTGATGGGGAGATGACCCAAACAGAATGTCCACATGCTGATCAGGATCTTCTTCTGGATCTGGAACTGACGCAAAATTTAACATGGGCTCTAATGGGGAAAACATTTCAGTCGTCTTCTTCTCTGAAACTCCAGTTCTGATTGACTTCAAACCTGGTATACAGCTTCTGTATGATGATGTCAACACAAGGGATTGAAATTATTTCCATCTGGATCTGATTCTGGATTTGGTGCCACTTTGAAAAATGTTCCCATTGTAACAGATAGGAAGTGGATTGATCCAATAAATAAGTATCAATGATATCAAGTGTGAATTTGAGTTTTTTACAGATCTGATTGAATATGACCAAAACATGGGCTATTTCTGTAATAGAATAAATACACAGAACTGGGGGAGAATAAATGGATCTGGATACATTTACCTAAGCTTTGAATCTGGCCGCTAAGATACAGGGACACTGGTCTGATTTTTAGAGTAAAACAGCCACAGTAAAACCCCTAATCCCTCGGTTAGTTTAGTTCTGTTACCTTAGCTCTGTTAGTTTAGCTGTGTTTTTAGACTAAAACAGCCACAGTAAAACCCCTAATCCCTCGGTTAGTTTAGTTCTGTTACCTTAGCTCTGTTAGCTTAGCTGTGTTTTTAGACTAAAATAGCCACAGTAAAACCCCTAATCCCTCGGTTAGTTTAGTTCTGTTACCTTAGCTCTGTTAGCTTAGCTGTGTTTTTAGACTAAAATAGCCACAGTAAAACCCCTAATCCCTCTGTTAGGTTAGCTCTGTTAGCTTAGCTGTGTGTATTAGAAACTCTGTCATTTTCCATCCAACTGCATCTCTTCATTTAAAACTGAGTCCAGTGAAAAAAAACAAAAAACAACTACAGGGATTCCACGATGTATTTAAGTGCTGTTAGTGTATTTAAGTGCTGTTAGTGTATTGAAGTGCTGTTAGTGTATTTAAGTGGCGTTAGAGTATTTAAGTGCTGTTAGTGTATTTAAGTGACGTTAGTGTATTTAAGTGGTGTTAGTGTATTTAAGTGGCGTTAGTGTATTTAAGTGGTCTTAGTGTATTTAAGTGGTGCTAGTGTATTTAAGTGGTCTTAGTGTATTTAAGTGGCATTAGTGTATTTAAGTGGTGCTAGTGTATTTAAGTGGTCTTAGTGTATTTAAGTGGCATTAGTGTATTTAAGTGCTGTTAGTGTATTTAAGTGGTCTTAGTGTATTTAAGTGGTGCTAGTGTATTTAAGTGGTCTTAGTGTATTTAAGTGGCATTAGTGTATTTAAGTGGTCTTAGTGTATTTAAGTGGCATTAGTGTATTTAAGTGCTGTTAGTGTATTTAAGTGGCGTTAGAGTATTTAAGTGCTGTTAGTGTATTTAAGTGGCATTAGTGTATTTAAGTGGTCTTAGTGTATTTAAGTGGCATTAGTGTATTTAAGTGGTGCTAGTGTATTTAAGTGGTCTTAGTGTATTTAAGTGCTGTTAGTGTATTTAAGTGGTCTTAGTGTATTTAAGTGGAGTTAGTGTGTTTAAGTGCTGTTAGTGTATTTTTATTTTGTAGTTTAGCTGTGTTTTTAGACTAAAACAGCCACAGTAAAACCCCTAATCCCTCGGTTAGTTTAGTTCTGTTACCTTAGCTCTGTTAGCTTAGCTGTGTTTTTAGACTAAAATAGCCACAGTAAAACCCCTAATCCCTCGGTTAGTTTAGTTCTGTTACCTTAGCTCTGTTAGCTTAGCTGTGTTTTTAGACTAAAATAGCCACAGTAAAACCCCTAATCCCTCTGTTAGGTTAGCTCTGTTAGCTTAGCTGTGTGTATTAGAAACTCTGTCATTTCCATCCAACTGCATCTCTTCATTTAAAACTGAGTCCAGTGAAAAAAAACAAAAAACAACTACAGGGATTCCACGATGTATTTAAGTGCTGTTAGTGTATTTAAGTGCTGTTAGTGTATTGAAGTGCTGTTAGTGTATTTAAGTGGCGTTAGAGTATTTAAGTGCTGTTAGTGTATTTAAGTGACGTTAGTGTATTTAAGTGGTGTTAGTGTATTTAAGTGGCGTTAGTGTATTTAAGTGGTCTTAGTGTATTTAAGTGGTGCTAGTGTATTTAAGTGGTCTTAGTGTATTTAAGTGGCATTAGTGTATTTAAGTGGTGCTAGTGTATTTAAGTGGTCTTAGTGTATTTAAGTGGCATTAGTGTATTTAAGTGCTGTTAGTGTATTTAAGTGCTGTTAGTGTATTTAAGTGGTCTTAGTGTATTTAAGTGGTGCTAGTGTATTTAAGTGGTCTTAGTGTATTTAAGTGGCATTAGTGTATTTAAGTGGTCTTAGTGTATTTAAGTGGCATTAGTGTATTTAAGTGCTGTTAGTGTATTTAAGTGGCGTTAGAGTATTTAAGTGCTGTTAGTGTATTTAAGTGGCATTAGTGTATTTAAGTGGTCTTAGTGTATTTAAGTGGCATTAGTGTATTTAAGTGGTGCTAGTGTATTTAAGTGGTCTTAGTGTATTTAATTGGTCTTAGGGTATTTAAGTTGTGTTAGTGTATTTAAGTGGTGCTAGTGTATTTAAGTGGTCTTAGTGTATTTAAGTGCTGTTAGTGTATTTAAGTGGTCTTAGCGTATTTAAGTGGAGTTAGTGTGTTTAAGTGCTGTTAGTGTATTTAAGTGCTGTTAGTGTATTTAATTGGTCTTAGTGTATTTAAGTGCTGTTAGTGTATTTAATTGGTCTTCGTGTATTTAAGTGGTGTTAGTGTATTTAAGTGGTGTTGGTGTATTAAAGTGATGTTAGTGCATTTAAGTGGTGTTAGTGTATTTAAGTGCTGTTAGTGTATTTAATTGGTCTTAGTGTATTTAAGTCCTGTTAGTGTATTTAATTGGTCTTCGTGTATTTAAGTGGTGTTGGTGTATTTAAGTGCTGTTAGTGTATTTAAGTGGTGCTAGTGTATTTAAGTGGCCTTAGTGTATTTAAGTGCTGTTAGTGTATTTTATTGGTCTTAGTGTATTTAAGTGGTGTTAGTGTATTTAAGTGGTGTTGGTGTATTTAAGTGATGTTAGTGTATTTAAGTGGCATTAGCGTATTTAAGTGATGTTAGTGTATTTAACTGCTCTTAGTGTATTTAAGTGGTGTTAGTGTATTTAAGTGGTCTTAGTGTATTTAGGTGGTGTTAGTGTATTTAAGTGGTCTTTGTGTATTTAAGTGCTGTTAGTGTATTTAAGTGGTCTTTGTGTATTTAAGTGCTGTTAGTGTATTTAAGTGGTCTTTGTGTGTTTAAGTGCTGTTAGTGTATTTAAGTGGTCTTTGTGTATTTAAGTGGCATTAGTGTATTTAAGTGCTGTTAGCGTATTTAAGTGGTCTTAGTGTATTTGAGTGGTGTTAGTGTATTTAAGTGGTCTTTGTGTATTTAAGTGCTGTTAGTGTATTTAAGTGGTCTTAGTGTATTTAAGTGGTGTTAGTGTATTTAAGTGCTATTAGTGTATTTAAGTGGCGTTAGTGTATTTAAGTGGCGTTAGTGTATTTAAGTGGTGTTAGTGTATTTAAGTGGTCTTAGTGTATTTAAGTGGTGTTAGTGTATTTAAGTGCTGTTAGCCTATTTAAGTGGTCTTAGTGTATTTAAGTGCTGTTAGCCTTTTTAAGTGGTCTTAGTGTATTTAATTGGTCTTAGTGTATTTAAGTGGTGTTAGTGTATTTAAGTGGTCTTAGTGTATTTAATTGGTCTTAGTGTATTTAATTGGTCTTAGTGTATTTAAGTGGTCTTAGTGTATTTAAGTGCTGTTAGTGTATTTAAGTGGTGCTAGTGTATTTAAGTGGCCTTAGTGTATTTAAGTGCTGTTAGTGTATTTTATTGGTCTTAGTGTATTTAAGTGGTGTTAGTGTATTTAAGTGGTGTTGGTGTATTTAAGTGATGTTAGTGTATTTAAGTGGCATTAGCGTATTTAAGTGATGTTAGTGTATTTAACTGCTGTTAGTGTATTTAAGTGGTGTTAGTGTATTTAAGTGGTCTTAGTGTATTTAGGTGGTGTTAGTGTATTTAAGTGGTCTTTGTGTATTTAAGTGGTGTTAGTGTATTTAAGTGGTCTTTGTGTATTTAAGTGCTGTTAGTGTATTTAAGTGGTCTTTGTGTATTTAAGTGCTGTTAGTGTATTTAAGTGGTCTTTGTGTGTTTAAGTGCTGTTAGTGTATTTAAGTGGTCTTTGTGTATTTAAGTGGCGTTAGTGTATTTAAGTGGCGTTAGTGTATTTAAGTGGTGTTAGTGTATTTAATTGGTCTTAGTGTATTTAAGTGGTGTTAGTTTATTTAAGTGGTGCTAGTGTATTTAAGTGGTCTTAGTGTATTTAAGTGCTGTTAGTGTATTTAAGTGGTCTTAGTGTATTTAAGTGCTGTTAGCCTTGTTAAGTGGTCTTAGTGTATTTAAGTGCTGTTAGCCTATTTAAGTGGTCTTAGTGTATTTAAGTGCTGTTAGCCTTTTTAAGTGGTCTTAGTGTATTTAATTGGTCTTAGTGTATTTAAGTGGTGTTAGTGTATTTAAGTGGTCTTAGTGTATTTAATTGGTCTTAGTGTATTTAATTGGTCTTAGTGTATTTAAGTGGTCTTAGTGTATTTAATTGGTCTTAGTGTATTTAAGTGGTGTTAGTGTATTTAAGTGGTCTTTGTGTATTTAAGTGCTGTTAGCCTATTTAAGTGGTCTTAGTGTATTTAAGTGGTGCTAGTGTATTTAAGTGGTCTTAGTGTATTTAAGTGCTGTTAGCCTATTTAAGTGGTCTTAGTGTATTTAAGTGCTGTTAGCCTATTTAAGTGGTCTTAGTGTGTTTGAGTGGTGTTAGGGTTAACCCTAACCCTATCCCTCATGCCTGACCTTCAGCCTGTATGTGGACTAGACTGTCCACTCACTGTCCACTGACTCTGCGGACCATGTGAGTCTCGATAACAGCTTGGAAATGTTAGTGTTTGTGTAAATGTGTTAATGCTCTTTCATGACCTGTGTAGATGTTTTTGTATTTGGTAGTAAAAGCGCTTAGTTAATGAGAGTGTAACGAGCATAAACATGGTTATAGGTGAATAAGCAGCAGTAGAGTGGTAATAATATGAGGACAGGACTGTTAAGACTAATTAATAAAGACTAAAGTTTATCAGGGCGGCATAAAGACATAATGACAGAAGCTAGACTAGTGTGGATGGTCTTTTATGGGGACCCCTGTCACTACAGTCCCATCCTGTTAAAGACAGGATGTGTCATCAAGGAGTTCGTGGACTGAGTCACTGAATCCAAACTGTTGGACTGAGTCATTGAATCCAAACTGTTGGACTGAGTCATTGAATCCAAACTGTTGGACTGAGTCACTGAATCCAAACTGTTGGACTGATTCACTGAATCCAAACTGTTGGACTGATTCACTGAATCCAAACTGTTGGACTGATTCACTGAATCCAAACTGTTGGACTGATTCACTGAATCCAAACTGTTGGACTGAGTCATTGAATCCAAACTGTTGGACTGAGTCACTGAATCCAAACTGTTGGACTGATTCACTGAATCCAAACTGTTGGACTGATTCACTGAATCCAAACTGTTGGACTGATTCACTGAATCCAAACTGTTGTCTGAGTCACTGAATCCAAACTGTTGGACTGATTCACTGAATCCAAACTGTTGGACTGATTCACTGAATCCAAACTGTTGGACTGATTCACTGAATCCAAACTGTTGGACTGAGTCACTGAATCCAAACTGTTGGACTGAGTCACTGAATCCAAACTGTTGTCTGAGTCACTGAATCCAAACTGTTGGACTGATTCACTGAATCCAAACTGTTGGACTGATTCACTGAATCCAAACTGTTGGACTGAGTCACTGAATCCAAACTGTTGGACTGAGTCACTGAATCCAAACTGTTGTCTGAGTCACTGAATCCAAACTGTTGGACTGATTCACTGAATCCAAACTGTTGGACTGATTCACTGAATCAAAACTGTTGTCTGAGTCACTGAATCCAAACTGTTGGACTGATTCACTGAATCCAAACTGTTGGACTGATTCACTGAATCCAAACTGTTGGACTGATTCACTGAATCCAAACTGTTGGACTGATTCACTGAATCCAAACTGTTGTCTGAGTCACTGAATCCAAACTGTTGGACTGATTCACTGAATCCAAACTGTTGGACTGATTCACTGAATCCAAACTGTTGTCTGAGTCACTGAATCCAAACTGTTGGACTGAGTCACTGAATCCAAACTGTTGGACTGAGTTCCTGAATCCAAACTGTTGGACTGAGTTCCTGAATCCAAACTGTTGGACTGAGTTCCTGAATCCAAACTGTTGGACTGATTCACTGAATCCAAACTGTTGGACTGATTCACTGAATCCAAACTGTTGTCTGAGTCACTGAATCCAAACTGTTGGACTGATTCACTGAATCCAAACTGTTGTCTGAGTCACTGAATCCAAACTGTTGGACTGAGTTCCTGAATCCAAACTGTTGGACTGAGTTCCTGAATCCAAACTGTTGGACTGAGTTCCTGAATCCAAACTGTTGGACTGATGCGTCTGAAGCGGCCATGTTTGAGACGGCAGCGTTGTAAATGAAGGCAGGGAACTCATCAGTTTTCTGCCAGTTTTCCACAGTGCAGCTGTCATTCACAGCCTTACGGAGCACAATTAGTAGGAAAAACCAGGGATTAACATGAATAAACCACATTTAACTGGAAGCAAACATTGAACTAAAAAGTCATTTGAGCACACTGTGATGGAAAAGCACTGATGCATTCAGCATTTGGATATATTTGGAGAAAATCCCTTCATCATGGTCTGGAATATAAGTGGTTCTCCGCTTACACATTTACATATCAGTCAGACACTTTAAACATCCATTTACAAGCTGTAATGGGCGGACCAAAGGGCGGTTCTGAACAAAAAAGGCTGATCATATGAGTGTGACTGTGGAGACGGTGAAGTGGTCACGTATGTACTCAGTTTAGACACTCAAAGATAACAAACCCAAAGATAATAACCTAACCCAAAGATAATAACCTAACCCAAAGATAATAAACCCGAAGATAATAACCTAACCCAAAAATAATAAACCCAAAGATAATAACCTAACCCAAAGATAATAAACCCAAAGATAATAACCTAACCCAAAGATAATAAACCCGAAGATAATAACCTAACCCAAAAATAATAAACCCAAAGATAATAACCTAACCCAAAGATAATAAACCCAAAGATAATAACCTAACCCAAAGATAATAAACCCGAAGATAATAACCTAACCCAAAGATAATAACCTAACCCAAAGATAATAAACCCGAAGATAATAACCTAACCCAAAGATAATAAACCCGAAGATAATAACCTAACCCAAAAATAATAAACCCAAAGATAATAACCTAACCCAAAGATAATAAACCCAAAGATAATAACCTAACCCAAAGATAATAAACCCGAAGATAATAACCTAACCCAAAGATAATAACCTAACCCAAAGATAATAAACCCGAAGATAATAACCTAACCCAAAGATAATAACCCAAAGATAATAACCTAACCCAAAGATAATAAACCCAAAGATAATAACCTAACCCAAAGATAATAAACCCGAAGATAAAAACCTAACCCAAAGATAATAACCTAACCCAAAGATAATAAACCCAAAGATAATAACCTAACCCAAAGATAATAAACCCGAAGATAATAACCTAACCCAAAAATAATAAACCCAAAGATAATAACCTAACCCAAAGATAATAACCTAACCCAAAGATAATAAACCCAAAGATAATAACCTAACCCAAAGATAATAAACCCGAAGATAATAACCTAACCCAAAGATAAGAAACCCAAAAATAATAACCTAACCCAAAGATAATAATCCCAAAGATAATAACCTAACCCAAAAATAATAAACCCAAAGATAATAACCTAACCCAAAGATAATAAACCCGAAGATAATAACCTAACCCAAAAATAATAAACCCAAAAATAATAACCTAACCCAAAGATAATAAACCCGAAGATAATAACCTAACCCAAAAATAATAACCTAACCCAAACATAATAATCCCGAAGATAATAACCTAACCCAAAAATAATAACCTAACCCAAAGATAATAAACCCAAAGATTATAACCTAACCCAAAGATTATAACCTAACCCAAAGATAATAAACCCAAAGATAATAACCTAACCCAAAGATTATAACCTAACCCAAAAATAATAAACCCAAAGATAATAACCTAACCCAAAGATAATAACCTAACCCAAAGATAATAAACCCAAAGATAATAACCTAACCCAAAGATAATAAACCTGAAGATAATAACCTAACCCAAAGATAATAACCTAACCCAAAGATTATAAACCCAAAGATAATAACCTAACCCAAAGATAATAAGCTAACCAAAAGATAATAACCCAAAGATAATAACCTAACCCAAAAATAATAAACCCAAAGATAATAACCTAACCCAAAGATAAGCAACCCAAAGATAATAACCTAACCCAAAGTTAATAACCTAACCCAAAGATAAGAAACCCAAAGATAATAACCTAACCCAAAGATAAGCAACCCAAAGATAATAACCTAACCCAAAGATAAGAAACCCAAAGATAATAACCTAACCCAAAGATAAGAAACCCAAGGATAATAACCTAACCCAAAGATAAGAAACCCAAAGATAATAACCTAACCCAAAGATAAGAAACCCAAAGATAATAACCGAACCCAAAGATAATAACCTAACCCAAAGATAAGACACCCAAAGATAATAACCTAACCCAAAGATAATAAACCCAAAGATAATAACCTAACCCAAAGATAATAACTTAACCCAAAGATAAGAAACCCAAAGATAATAACCTAACCCAAAGATAATAACCTAACCCAAAGATAATAATCTAACCCAAAGATAAGAAACCCAAAGATAATAACCTAACCCAAAGATAAAAAACCCAAAGATAATAACCTAACCCAAAGATAATAAACCCAAAAACAATAACCTAACCCAAAGATAATAAACCCGAAGATAATAACCTAACCCAAAGATAATAAACCTGAAGATAATAACCTAACCCAAAAATAATAACCTAACCCAAATATAATAAACCCGAAGATAATAACCTAACCCAAAAATAATAACCTAACCCAAAGATAATAAACCCGAAGATAATAACCTAACCCAAAAATAATAACCTAACCCAAACATAATAATCCCGAAGATAATAACCTAACCCAAAAATAATAACCTAACCCAAAGATAATAAACCAAAGATTATAACCTAACCCAAAGATTATAACCTAACCCAAAGATAATAAACCCAAAGATAATAACCTAACCCAAAGATAATAAACCCAAAGATAATAACCTAACCCAAAGATAATAAACCCGAAGATAATAACCTAACCCAAAGATAAAAACCTAACCCAAAGATAATAACCTAACCCAAAGATTATAAACCCAAAGATAACCTAACCCAAAGATAATAACCTAACCAAAAGATAATAACCCAAAGATAATAACCTAACCCAAAGATTATAACCTAACCCAAAGATTATAACCTAACCCAAAGATAATAAAACCAAAGATAATAACCGAACCCAAAGATAATAAACCCGAAGATAATAACCAAACCCAAAGATAAAAACCTAACCCAAAGATAATAACCTAACCCAAAGATAATAAACCCAAAGATAATAACCTAACCCAAAGATAATAACCCGAAGATAATAACCTAACCCAAAGATAACAAACCCAAAGATTATAACCTAACCCAAAGATAATAAACCCGAAGATAATAACCTAAAACAAAAATAATAACCTAACCCAAAGATAATAAACCCAAAGATAATAACCTAACCCAAAGATAATAAACCCAAAGATAATAACCTAACCCAAAGATAATAAACCCAAAGATAATAACCTAACCCAAAGATAATAAACCCAAAGATTAAAACCTAACCCAAAGATAGTAAAGCCAAAGATAATAACCTAACCCAAAGATAATAAACCCAAAGATAATAAACCCAAAGATAACAAACCCAAAGATGATAACCTAACCCAAAGATAATAACCCTAACCAGAGATAATAAACCCAAAGATAATAACCTAACCCAAAGATAATAACCCAAAGATAATATCCTAACCCAAAGATAATAACCTAACCCAAAGATAATGACCTAACCCAAAGATAATAAACCCAAAGATAATAACCCTAGCCAAAGATAATAAACCCAAAGATAATAACCCTAACCCAAAGATAATAAACCCAAAGATAATAACCCTAACCCAAAGATAATAAACCCAAAGATAATAACCCTAACCCAAAGATAATAAACCCAAAGATAATAACCCTTACCCAAAGATAATAAAACCAAAGATGATAACCCTAACCAAAGATAATACCCAAAGATAATAACCCTAACAGTAACAGTATGTATATTCATGAACAATATTAACAGTATGTATATTTATGAACTCAAGTCTGTTAAAAATAGTGCATTTATGGTTTGATAAATATTGGAATAAATACTGTTCTGTTGTTGCAAGAACATACTGACTAATGATATAATGACTTTCTTTATGAATAAGCTCAGGACCATAAGGTAGGTTTGGTTTTTTTTTTCACAAAACAAAGGTGCATTAATGATCTAACTTTTCATGTTATTTACACAAACTTTGTTCAGGACATCAGGTCTGGATAAATTGCTCCTGTTTCAGGAATAATTTTTATTACAACAATTTCTCCAATGACTTAGAACCAGGCCTGTAGAATGTGAATGGGTTATGTGAATAGACGATAAGGGCTTGGAGAGGGGCTTGGAGAGCAGCACAACCACTTAGATCCTTGTGATGATGTATAACACTGGATATTACATTCGTTACATCAGATATAATAATAAATGTGGCAGCGTTTCGGGGCCAGTTGCCTAGTTTGGCTTTAGAAGAGATCATCTGTCAACTAGGGGGTAGCCCCCACTGGCTCCCTGCACCTATCCATAATCAATAGAATTTATTGGTGCATATTAAATGTTATGAAATTCCTTCAAAAATAGCTGGTTCAAAACTCACCAAGGGAGCTTGAGGCCAACTTGTGAATTGGAAATCCTTTTACAGCCTCGATGTGACAACCCAGTATCAATGAGCAGTAGCAGCAGTGTGCTTTGTACGGTATCTAATGGATGTGTCTGTTCTGCCAGCAGTCCTCTGTAGCCTCTGCAGCTGGGTCGCAGTTTGCTGTTGCTGCTTTTGTTGTTCAGATTTATTATGTTAGTGTGTTTTTTGCAGCAGAACACTAACCCAGATAGTGTTTGCAGTCTTATTGTTATCTGCATGTGACTACATAATCCCATAAGTGTGTTTTGTACTAGTTTTATTAGTCTTGTTGCAATCCTACTGCCTTTTTTTGGCATGCTAGCTCAGCAGCATGGCTCTTGGGATGCCAGTTAGCTGGTGAGTCACTGGTCAGTCCACTACTTTGTTCCAGAAAAAAATATTGCAATACTTACTAGATGGAGTCCTGTGAATGTACAGACAATGACAGTCCTGAGAGAATGAATTCTAATCCTAATGACTCCAAGTTGTTTGTCCTTGTAAGCCACTGTATCACACTCTTGTCCCTGCTGCTCTCATGGACCTGCTCTTTTTGATTACATGGACTTTCTGTATCCCTTGGCAGGATACTGCAAAAAAAGACAGTATTTGAGGGATTTCTATCAAATCTGGTGCTCACAAAGACACATAGATATGCAATGCGCCACCATGTGTCTGTTTTAAAGTATTTTATGTGTTCCACTCAGGACTCCTGACCCATGGTTAGGGTTAGGCTAGCCCTAGCCCAGGGGTGGGCAATCATGGTCCTCAAGGGCCGGTATTCTGCATGTTTTAGATGTTTCCCTCTTCCAACACACCTGGTTCACATGATAAGTCTATCCTCAAGCTCTACTGAAGCCTGATAATGACCTTCAGGTATGCTGGAAGAGGGAAACATGTCAAACATGCAAGATACCGGCCCTCGAGGACCAGGATTGCCCACCCCTGCCCTAGCCCTAGCCCTAGCCCTAACCCTAACCTTGGTGTTGGAGGGTTAAGGTAAGGCCATCCCTAACCCTAACCCTCTAACACTGTAGAAGCAAAACTGTGTTTTCCCAGATCCTTTGCTTCCGTATGAATATTTCATTGTCAGCCCCTTTCTCTATTTGGATATCCCTGGAAAAAACATTAAGTTATTTTTATTCTTGATGTCTGGACTGTTGCACACACTGCAGAGTTGGAGCTTTTAACTTCACACTCAAACTATTTTGAGAGTATGATCTGTTCTTTTTCTCCCAAAATAATGTGCCAAGATTTATCTGGTGTCAGATCAATACTTTGAGATGGAGATTGAAATTCATTTGATTCACGGCTGAAGGGAAATGAAGCAGTCAAATAAAAACCCAAGCATACACAGCCTTGTGGTGAAGGCAGTAGAAGTCTATTTGTGTTGTTAATGCGTACAGATTCACTCCTCCCAACTTCATTTGACTGCGTGTTAATTAACACCTCTAAGTGACTGGGAAAGCGACTTCCACAAAACATTAACCCTGCGAACATTTCACAGACAGACAAACACACCTCTGCCAATTAATTGCAGCCCTGATGAATGCCTGTCATCAGAGGCCTGGGCAGTATGTTTGTCTGCCACAAAGGGACTCATTGATTGGTTTTTAAAGACTTTCTAAATATGCCTAACGGGTGGAGCCAACATGCTCCATTTGTCAGTGCAATCAAGGACAGACGTCCACGACGGCCCAGGCGCCGTGGATGGAAGTGTCCGTCGTGTGCCTGGCTGCCTTCATTTGGAGATGAATGATAAGCTGTGGAGGGTTGTTCATAGCCGTGGTTCCTCATTGCAGCAGACACGGGTCACTGATCATTTTGTTTCTGATTGATCAGACTCATTTTCTGTTCTCCTCTCCAGGAACTGCAGATATCTGCCCTCCCAGTAAAATCAACTGTGTTGACAAAGCACTTGGTAAGAAACAATCTTCCTTCATTTCTTTTCTCATTACAATAGATTCCCCCAAAGGGAAATGGAAACACAATCAGTAAATATGATAAGGATTTTTTTCCCTTCGTAATACAAATACCTAGAGGTACTGTGGATATTTTGAAATGACTTTTCCTCATTGTGATTGAGTCCTTTGAGTTGGGTGGCTGCACCGTCTCCATTGTTGAACTGTTCTTATTAAAGTCTTTTCCTGCATATCTAAATCCACCACCTTCAGCCTCCACTCTGACCTCCAGCACACATCACCACTGAACAAAGACTCTTTGGTTTCAGACACATTACTGCCGTCACAGTCAAAAAGGACACTTTTATAGTCATAGCGGACATAGAAGTACAATTACAATTTCTCTGGCAAATAAGTGAGAAATTTAATTATGTCTCTTCACAGGATTCACCCCCTATTTAAACATGGATGAATGAAATCTTAGATATATCCACCAAGAATGGACCGTATTGGTTGGGTCATATTCCTGACTCAAATTGTGTGAATAACCGCTCCCTTTATCAAAAGTAATACATTAAAATACCATTTATATATTTAGATATTAAAGGTTTTTTTTGTGCCACTTCAGACAAAGAATAGCATCCGTCCTGCTCCTGCATCCAAGTAACCTAACTGTTGGAGTAATAAACTACATAAATCATCAGGTTATAATTACAGTTCTCCATCTCCCTGTTTTTGTCTGGGTTGAATGCATTTAGTGTTTCAAAGGAGAGACTGGGAAAAGCTATTTACTCTGCAGTTTGCTTCGTTGGCTTGTTTTTGGAGTTGGGATTGTGTAGTTCATGCCTGCATGTTAATTGAATCTGAATCCAGGTGCTTTTTGCTCCCAAAGTAACAATTACACAAGTGTACATCATTTATTCTCTTTGCAAATACAATAACTGCAGTGGCTGGCAATTCAATGATATTATTACACAAACAAATCATCTTGTATCTGTATCATTTTTGCAAACTATATTAAATAATGAATACACAGTGGAGTTTTTTTTCACCATGTTTACACAGTAGCCTTGACTGGATTTTACAGTCTAACCTAACTCCACTGTTTTGTTTCACATTTATATTATTGCCATGTTGTTCCCTCCTGGATGATTGAAACAAAAATGGCAGTAAAAGCAGAGCTAACATTGCACAGAAACCCAGAAACATAAATGCTAATGAATGCAATTGTCACTGTATCTTCTACATATGTATAGACAATTCCTTTGCAAAAACATTCTTCCTAACAGCTTGATGAGTTGGTTATGTCACTGTTGTATCACCAGCTTGTTGCAATGCCTAAAAAAGTCGCTAAAACAAATGAATGCTGCACACAGTGTGTTTATTCCTTTGATCCAGAATAGCTCCGGTGTTGCTTTTCCTTCCAGATCCTGGGTAGTTAGTCTCTTCCTCTGCAAATGATAGTCAACAGATCTGCATTGAAACTGAGCCGGTGTATATCCATTCAGCCACTGTTTACATGTTCTTCCAGCTCAGCTACAGAAGAACAGTGGGGATACCTGTCCATGCGAAACGCCCTGTAATCTCACCCGCTACGGTAAAGAGCTCTCCATGGTCAAAATCCCCAGCAAAGGCTCTGCTCGCTACCTCTCCAGGAAATATGACAAGTCAGAGGACTACATCAGGTAGGTTACCGACCCAAACGTCCACCTTTAACCCATGAAGACCCAAACTTGAACCCTTCAAGACCCAAATGTCCACCTTTAACCCATAAAGACCCAAACGTCCACCTTTAACCCATAAAGACCCAAACGTCCACCTTTAACCCTTCAAGACCCAAACGTCCACCTTTAACCCTTCAAGACCCAAACGTCCACCTTTAACCCATAAAGACCCAAACGTCCACCTTTAACCCTTACAGACCCAAATGTCCACCCTTAACCCTTAAGGACCCTAACGTCAACCTTTAGTATTAGTAGTAGTAATAGTAGTGGTAGTGTGTCAGTTTTTAACACTGTGCCTTGGTGTGTTTTCCAGAGATAACTTCCTGGTGTTGGATATCTTCTTTGAAGCTCTGAACTATGAAACCATCGAACAGAAGAAAGCCTATGATGTGGCCGGTTTATTAGGTACGATCATTTTGCTCCCTTTTTTCTGAACCTTTTGGACAGGGGTGCTGGGTGCTGGGCGTTGGGTGCTGGGTGTTGGGTGCTGGGTGTTGGGTCCTGGGCGTTGGGTGCTGGGCGTTGAGTGCTGGGTGTTGGGCGCTGGGTGTTGGATGTTGGGTACTGGGCGTTGGGTGCTGGGCGCTGGGTGTTGGATGTTGGGTGCTGGGCGTTGGGTGCTGGGTGTTGGGTGCTGAGTGTTGGGTGCTGGGTGTCGGGTGCTGGGTGCAGGGTGTTGGGTGCTGGGTGTTGGGTGCTGAGTGTTGGGTGCTGGGTGTTGGATGCTGGGTGTTGGGTGCTGAGTGTTGGGTGCTGGGTGTTGGGTGCTAGGTGTTGGGTGTTGGGTGCTGAGTGTTGGGTGTTGGGTGCTGGGTGTTGGGTGCTGAGTGTTGGGTGCTGGGTGTTGGGTGCTGAGTGTTGGGTGCTGGGTGTTGGGTGCTAGGTGTTGGGTGTTGGGTGTTGGGTGCTGAGTGTTGGGTGTTGGGTGCTGGGTGTTGGGTGCTGAGTGTTGGGTGCTGGGTTTTGGGTGTCGGGTGCTGGGTGTCGGGTGCAGGGTGCAGGGTGTTGGGTGCAGGGTGTTGGGTGCTGGTGTTGGGTGCTGGGTGCTGGATGTTGGGTGCTGGGTGTTGGTAGGACATGAACGGTGCTGCTGTGGTGGATGCTGTGTGTTTTCAGGGCCAACAGGTACTTGTACTGTGCTCTGAAATGCTGTGTTGATTCCAGGGGACATCGGTGGGCAGATGGGCTTGTTCATTGGAGCCAGTATCCTGACATTCTTAGAAATACTGGATTACATCTATGAGGTACGCTGTCACTCACTCTGACCACAGAAAGCCACACAAACAATCCAAACACATCAGCTGGTGCCTAATCAGGTCTTTGTTTTTATTTTGTCAAAGTCCTTGTTTTTTTGTTTTGTTTTGTTTTGTTTTGTTTAGCGTGGAGGTTATTTGTGGCAGATATCTGTGTGTGCTCTTCCTCAGACAGACACTTTTGCCAATCTAAGGACTGGCAGTGCAAATGTTATCACTTATTATGCATGTGAGGAGGTTTTATTTGATTTCCAGGCTGGAGAAACTAATATCCGCTGGGGACGGAGCCCAAGACATGTTCCTAACACTGATCATGAAACAATCTCCTGCCTCAGCTGCATCCACTTTAAACTTTCTAAGCAGCTCGTCTGCTGCTGCCAAAAACACATGAATAAACCCAATCAGAGGCAGGTTTTCTAATGCACACATCATAACCAATGAACTCCTCACTGTGCTGCATCTCTTGTCTCCACCCTCATCTCCTCCCACCCTCCGCCATACGGTGGATGGAACTAGGTGATCAAACACCGGCTACAACGTCTGCTGAGGCCGCAGAAAGACGACAAGAAGAACAAACAGCAGACCAGCACTGTAGCAACAGTGGGTCTGGAGGAGATGAAAGCAAAGGTACAGTAACGGCACCTGCACCGCCTTCCACAAACTCCACCATGTTCCTGCAGAGCTGGGAGGGCCTCAGGGAAACACAAGGGCATCATTCACAGGGAAGCAAATTAATATTTGGCCTCTTCTAAAACATTAACGAGTGTAATGTTCCAAAGGAATGTCCTGACCACTGTCAACACAACATCCTAAGCCCAACCCTGGAGCCTGGTTTGGTTATTGCACAAGTTTATTGTGAAGTGGCTGATATCGCAACAATAGACCTCTGTCATTTATGAATTACACATCTATATTATAAAAGCCAAGTGGCCTGTGAGTGTGTGTGTGTGTGTGTGTGTGTCTGAGGATTCACACTAAGTCCCTATACTTGTGTATTTTTGCTCAGTGAATGAATATATATATTAAAAAAAAAATATATATATATATATATATATATATATATATATGTACACACACACACACATACACACACACACTTGAGGTCTTGTCTGGTCATTGGGGGCCATTTTCTTGATATATTCCTGGAGGTTTTCTGTTTCCTCCTGGACAGTAGCTCTGACACTTACTAGTCCTCAGTTTTGCGTACAGCCTCAGGATGCTGGACTTCAGCTGAAACCCTGCTTGTCTCCAGGTCTGGTACTTTGTTGTTTAGCCATGACAAACAGGAGGTAGTTGCGTTCCTGTACACTATGCACTAGTTGAGTCCCCCAGGACTTCCTGATCGTCTCTCAGGTCAGCTGTCCTTGTATTCAGTCTGTCTGTCTTTAGGGCTTGGTCCCCAATCTCCATATTTGGGGGTTATGGTGAAACAACCCCCAAGCTGACTTGTTGTCCCCCTTGCCGTAGCATCTTTGTACCGTGGATGAGGTCCAACGCTGTACCTCATCAGTCTATAGCTATGATAGAAACTTTTTAGTGCGGATATTTGAACACTGAGCTAACAGCTGTTTCTTAGTGAGGATGTGGGGTTTCGAAGATCTGACTCATCCTATAAAAATTCTGTTGAGTTTTAAGTTTGTTAATGTTGAGTTTTTACTGAGGTCATGGTCTGTGCTAACGCTAACATGCGAAGTTAGCCTGTATGCTATCCTGTGGTTAAAATGCCTTATTGTGTGTGTGCTAACACTAACATGCTAAGTTAGCCTGTATGCTATCCTGTGGTTAAAATGCCTTATTGTGTGTGTGCTAACGCTAACATGCGAAGTTAGCCTGTATGCTATCCTGTGGTTAAAATGCCTTATTGTGTGTGTGCTAACACTAACATGCTAAGTTAGCCTGTCTGCTGTCCTGTGGTTAATGCCTTATTGTGTGTGTTCTCAGAGCAGAGCTTGGCAGACACACAGTGTTCACAGATAAACACTGTTTTCTGATTGGACCACAGTCCTACAATAGGAAAACTCCAATGGTCCATTATCTATCTCCGTACCAGTCCAGTCCAATTACAGAATGAATAAACTGATAAAGTTAGCACCACTCATGGAAGTAGCCTATCCAAGCTAACACCAACCTTTAAACCTAAATGTCAGTTTTCACAGTAATACAGTCAGTCCTTTCATTGGTCAACTCCACTACTCAGAAGTAGAACACACACAACAGTACACACCGTAGTGACACAATGGGTGGGTGGGGCTTGTTTTAGATTTTCTATGCTCACTGTTGTTTGTTCCATTGAATAACATGACAGTGCTCAGTTCATTTGGAGCTATTCAGGCTTACATGAACCACATGATCACCGGAGTGGAACATCGGAACATCAAAGAATGTCGTAACTCTCTTTATAGGGCTCTGATCACAGACTGGAACTGTAGACCAGAGGCATGATGGGTAATACTGACCCACAGACTGGTACTGTAGACCAGAGGCATGATGGGTAATACTGACCCACAGACTGGAACTGTAGACACTAGGCATGATGGGTAATACTGACCCACAGACTGGTACTGTAGACCAGAGGGATGATGGGTAATACTGACCCACAGACTGGTACTGTAGACCAGAGGCATGATGGGTAATCGCTTTATCCACCTCTCTCCATCCCTCTGGACCAGGGTCAACGTGGACTCCTCAGACCACATGAGGTTTTTCCATTGAAACACAGTCCAGTCTTAATGCAAACTGATGGATGTTTAAGGAATGTGCGTCAGTTAAAGCAGTGTTTTCCAACCACTGTGCCCTGAGAAATCATCAGGTGTGTTGTGGAATTTCACCTGACTGGTGTAAGAGCAGCGTACATAGGACAGCACGCACCAGTGATCCACCACAACAACACGCTCCTGTTTCCCTTTGCAAAATAAAAGTGAAAGTAAACCACCTCCAATGCAGTGTGTTCGGTTGATAAAGCCCCCCTCACTAGTGATGCGCAGATTAGCAGGTTACTCACAAACCCCAGGTATCGGGTTGGTGCGGGAGAGATATGCCTCCCATACTATTATACGACGGACCTCAAAGCTGGGGGGTCTGTCCAAGGGGTCACAGACGCACCCCTATCAGCATTTCTTGTTCCAAACGCCAGTGCACCCCCAGTGTGCACCCCCGATGTGCCGCTGCCCCCCCCCCCCCCCCCCCCCCCCCCCCCCCCACACACACACACACACACACACAAGGAGAGTGTCTAGTGACTGCTGCCAAGGAGTTCCCCATTGTGGAAAGCAAAGCTGCTGCGCTTGTGTTTCCTTTGACCATCCTACTGTATGTGTGTGAGGTGGACTCTAAAAACATGACTGATATAAAAGACAAAACAGACTCAGAGCTGTCGAGGAACATTCATGAGTGTCTTTGTTCAATTCCTGCAAGAATATCAGCTTTGTGTTCAACTAAACAGGCCCAGGTTTCACACTGAGGAAGTACACTGAGACCAGATTTGCATTATATTTACAGAAATAGACCTTTAGTGACATTTTTGTTTGGTGGTGTTCCTTGGGATTTTTCTAATGTAAAATATGTGCTATGGCTCAAAACGGTTGGAAACTCTGAGTAAAAGGGTTAAAGAAGTGTGTGCTCTGTCAAACCCAGGTGGGGTCTTTTTTTACACCACACTCTGTATAAATACGTCTACAACAGCGGAATAACAGAGTGTGTAAAATGAAAATTTACCCAAGGCATTTGGGCTTTCAGATTACTCTTCAAATCAAACCATAGCAAAAATATTGGTTAATGCAAATTGTGCAAAATGGATTTAGAAGACCAGATGTGCTTTAATTAATGAGCCTCACAAGGATTTCTTCTAATATTTCTGAAAATATGATTTTCTGAGTCATTAATTCGGTTTTATCCTGTTTGTTTAGTTTGGAGATAAACAGAGAGTTAAAAGCCTCGTGGGTTTTAACTGTACCTGTTCACTATCCTTATCTACACAATAATATTCAACTATTACTTAAAATATGAGAATATTCTGAATTTGATATAAATAACTTATTTAATTAGTGCTTGTTCCAATGTAATATTTTCTCAGTAAGACATGGGGGATATGCTGATATCATTCAGGTTTTAGGAACGTTCTTTCAACATGTGTGCAGTTTATTTATTTTAAGCCCTATTTGTATAGAACTAGTTTTACTTATAGATGTTTGTAATGTGCAATAATTGCGGGGAGTTGTCTTTGATCTTAATCCCACGCAAATCGTCCATGTCTGTAATTTGTAAAGGACAAATTCCACCACAAATCCTATGTAATCTGTGCAATTTGATGGGATATTCCATTTATTTTGTATTCTCTGTGCATTTATTCAACTTATGTCCTGCTCAGAAACCATGAGGACTGTCCTGGAGATGATGAGTTCAAGTTTTAAAAGTATTTTGGTGCATATTCAGGAGGTTCATGTCATAAACTAGCATGGATATTCACTGAAAGAGCAAACTTAAATCCTCCAAAAAACCAACAGCTCAAAAGATAATGAGATGGATGACATGTACGTCAGCTACGGTCAGGAACATTTTTCCATCTTTCAACAGTTTCCTGTCAGTGGTGAGCCTGCCCTGGACATCAGAACTGGGGAATGATGTCAGTACATCCAAGTGAAAACAGACTTGCTTGTCCAATTCACCTCATGAAACAACAGAACGGGGTTCATTTCCAGGTTCTACCAGTCCCACATGGAGGAGGCTGTAATGGGGTGTTTCCACAGGTTGTGATGTACGGCCTCTTACCTATTTATGAGTTAGGGTTAGGGTCAGGGGTCACAGGGTCAGGGTTCAAAGGGTTAGGGTCAGGGTTCACAGGGTCAGGGTCACAGGGTTAGGGTCAGGGTTCACAAGGTTAGGGTTCACAGGATCAGGGTTCACAGGGTCAGGGTCAAGGTTCACAGGGTCAGGGGTTCACAGGGTTAGGGTTCACAGGGTCAGGGTTCACAAGGTCAGAGTTCACAGGGTCAGGGTTCACAGGGCCAGGGTTCACAGGGTTAGGGTTCACAGGGTCAGGGTTCACAGGGTCAGAGTTCACAGGGTCAGGGCTCACAGGGCCAGGGTTCGCAGGGTCAGGGTTCACCAGGGTTAGGGTCAAGGTTCACAGGGTCAGGGTTCACAGGGTCAGGGTTCACAGGGTTAGGGTTCACAGGGTCAGGGTTCACAGGGTTAGGGTTCGCAGGGTCAGGGTTCACAGGGTCAGGGTTCACAGGGTCAGGGCTCACAGGGCCAGGGTTCACAGGGTCAGGGTTCACAGGGTTAGGGTCAAGGTTCACAGGGTCAGGGTTCACAGGGTCAGGGTTCACAGGGTTAGGGTTCACAGGGTCAGGGTTCACAGGGTCAGAGTTCACAGGGTTAGGGTTCACAGGGTCAGGGTTCACAGGGTCAGAGTTCACAGGGGTCAGGGCTCACAGGGCCAGGGTTCGCAGGGTCAGGGTTCGCAGGGTTAGGGTCAGGGTTCGCAGGGTCAGGGGTCACAGGGTTAGGGTCAGGGTTCACAAGGTTAGGGTTTACAGGGTTAGGGTTCACAGGATCAGGGTTCACAGGGTCAGGGTTCACAGGGTCAGGGCTCACAGGGTCAGGGTTCACAGGGTCAGGGTTCACAGGGTCAGAGTTCACAGGGTCAGGGTTCACAGGGTCAGGGTTCACAGGGTCAGGGTTCACAGGGTCAGAGTTCACAGGGTCAGGGCTCACAGGGCCAGGGTTCACAGGATCAGGGTTCACAGGGTCAGGGTTCACAGGGTCAGGGGTCACAGGGTCAGAGTTCACAGGGTCAGGGCTCACAGGGTCAGGGTTCGCAGGGTTCTTCTTCAAAGTAAAACTCAGTCACATATTTTGACATTTGGTCAAAATAACACTTATATAAGCCTTATAATCTTCTGCTACGTCAGCTGATAGTTTACATTATAGCTCTGTTAGCTTAGCTCTGTTAGCTTAGCTGTGTTTTTAGACTCAAACATCCACAGTAAAACCACTAATCCTCTGTTTTCTGTTGGTTTGTGTTGTCAATAACTGAACTAAAGATCTGTTTGAATCCAACAAACAAGGTCAGAACTGTCACAGTTTAGTCTGAAACCACGGATCAACAAACAGAAACTTAGCAAAGATAAGAACATCCCATAATTACGTGTACCTTCATCAGCCTCAGAGTCAAACTCACACATGTAGAAGAAACTGACATTTTCCATCCAACTCCATTCTTGTCACTTTCTTTGACTGTAAAGATTGTTTCTTAATGGTTCTCATCCAATTGGATCACTTTCTGATGCTTAGCTCAAAGGCCCTGTGGTGTTTGTTTTCATCACCATGGGAGACCGGCAGACTGACTCACTACTACCTGTAGTGGTCATATTCACTTCCTGTATGTACAATCCAATCCATTGGCATTTTTGGCAGAACTTCAGAACTATAAATTCTAAACACTAATGATAATTTATGTATTTTTTTAATATTTCAAAGTAGAATTACTACTTATAGCTGTAGCTTGTTTAATGGAAGCCAGAATATTAGTGGAATATTCATGTTCATTTGCCATTAGTAGGAATACTGTCTGTTTTGTAACAAGGGTCTAAAACAGAATATTTTGTTCAATGACTTTGTCTCATTATAGCATTGATAATAATAATACATTGGTTTTATATAGCACTTTTCGAAGTACTCAGAGACACTTTACAATAAGCAGCCAGGGACGAACACACAACAACGTGGTAAAAAACAGATACAGAGTTAATACAAAGGGCAAACAGAGAACAGTCATATTGTAACCATATATTATGCTGTGTTCCAGGCACCCGTAACTCGTGTTTGTCCAACCTTCTACCAGTGTAAATGCTCTGGATGTTCAGTCAAACCTGGAACGCTTCCACTCGTGAACTCGTACTAGATCCATGTTCTCCCAGTTCTGAGTTCTTGACATCATGTAGCAATGTGCCCCCCCGTGGATGTGGTGTTTATGCAGATTGTTTATAAAACAAGGTATTTGCTCTGATATTATTTATCTGTAATGTTCTGTATAATCAGCAGCTGCTCTAGTGTTAGCTAGTTTTCAGTCCAGTGAGGGACAGAATAAATAATTCCAAATACGTATTCAAATATACAAATAACAGAACATCAAAGGTAGAACAGCTTTCTCTTGCCTTATGCGCTGTTTTTTCTCCTCTGTTTCCCTCAGATAAGCAAAGAGCAAACACCTTTGGCGATAGAAATGATTGTAAATGAGCACGGTCCACCATGCTGGTTTGTTTACATCTAGCTCCACAATTCCTTGTGCTCAGGCAGTTTGGCATGACTGGCCTGGAACGTACAAAGTCGTGAGTCGTGGTTTGAAGTCGTGACTTACGGGCTCAAAAAACGGCCTGGAACGCAGCATTACTATAATATAACTGTACTGATGTTTGTTCAGCCTGATTTATCGTCGCTGTGTTTTCAACAGGAGCCCAATGACATGACGCGGAGTCATCCGGAGGGGGCGTACGCCAACACCATCCTGCCCATGAACCACCACCCCACACCCCCACCACCATCACACAGGGCACCATGGAGTGTTTGAGGACTTCGCCTGCTAGAGCCGACCATCATCTCCAGTCCTGGTGACACCAAAAGATCAAAGTGTGTGTGTGTGGTTCTCGCTAACAGAGCCTCGGCGTTTCTTGTCAGTCCTTTGTTGTCACCAGTGAAAAAGCTACAGCCAAAGTCGAACAATAACTTGTGCTGCTAAAAAAACCCACTTAAACATACAGTACGTAGGCACAAATTGGACACCGCTTTTTCCTTTTCTTCTGTCCGGATGGGACCCCTCTCAACTTCGCCCCGCTTTAAGTCGGGCACTTTGTGATTCAGGACCAGCTTTTGGTACGTGATCATGACAAGGGAACACGAGGAGGACTGCATGTCACCTTGATCCAGAAAAGGAAAACTATGATTTATTTATTCAACTAGCATCTCAGCTGCTAGATTTTGTTTAGTTTTTCTATCTGTATCCCCCGATTTACTTACCTCTTCTCCAACTATTCCTCCACACTGTACCATATCAAGCCATCAACACATCATAAATTATGTATTATTTAAAGATATGCTATATCTACATGTTCTATTGTATACAAGAATACTTTGGTGAGCAAATCTTATTGGTGTCACATCCATCCATCCAGAGGGGGAATAATTTTAGGCTGAAATGTATGACATTAGAAGATCTAGCGACATCTTTCCACTGGTTCACTTGGTCTGGTCTGTGGTTAAGGTGTTAGAGAGTAGCATTGTAATTGTACATAAAGTCCAACTTTAAAATGAGAAAGCTCTGTTTTAATGTTTGTTGTTTATATTCAGTTAATATATAACTTAACAGATTATTAATTTAGCCATTTATACATTTTAGAAAAGAGATTTTATATGACAATAGCAATCACGATTGTAGCAATTACTGTACAATTACAATCTGCAGATATGTTAGACTGCCAAACATCTATACATTTGTCCCAGTTCAGGAAAATGGACTACTTTATATTTTCCATTTCCATATCTTTGTCTCCCTGCATAAACAACACACACTTGGTCGTGTTTACAGTTGTACTAAAAAGGACTCTTCGTAGTCATCCCTCTTGACTTCCCGTTTGCTCATACCACTCTTTACTTGGTTAGCATTTTGACTTTATGCTGACATAAGCAATAAGGGACTGGATTTTATTTTTGCTAAGTCATCTCTTCAGCTTTAAGCCAGCACCACTGTAAAAGTGTTGCAGCTATTTACAGTGTCGACTCTGTGTATGTGTGTGAGATACAGTATTTATTAAGTTATGGGGACATAAATCTGTATCCACTTGTGGGGACTGGGCTGCATTATGGGACGGATTGTTCAATTCAAGGTGTAAGCGTTCATTTTAAGGTTAGGGTTCGTCTCTGGAAATGAATGTAAGTCAGTGTAACGTCTGAAACACACGGAAACCCAACGTGTTTGTGTGTCGCATGTGCACTTTAACATTTTACACACATGACTGAGCACGTTAGACTGATGCGGCTTAGTTGGACTGATCCATGACCAAAACAAGCGTCGGAGAATCGGTTAAAAGTGCAGCTGTTGTGGCTCGGCACTCGGCTCATTGCTCCGGAGGTCGGGATATTGTTTGAAGCTAAAAGGGTGGGACAAATGCAGCACAGTTTAAGAGCACAAGTTATCAAATAAAAGTGAAACACATGGACTGGTGTAGAGCCGCTGGGCTCAACTCGACTGTTTCAGGTCAGGTCACTCACTAGTACCTTTTGCACTGAAGGAACATCCTTTACAACCTTGACCTTCACATAACCTGAACCTTAAAGACCTGGGGAGGGCGCATTCTTCTCTTTTCCAGCTGTATTGCACATACTAAGGTGTTTTGGATTTACACTGCTTAAATCAGACCGACTGTACTACACTTTTGTGGCGTAACTACTCCTACGTATGTTGTTGTTCCGCTGCATATTGCTGCTGTTCCATTTGCAGAAGCAGTTGGGGAACAGACAGTGGAAGTAGTGCCGCTCCTATGATTTCCGTTTGCATTTTCACCAGCCCCTGGGCACTGCTGAGGCCAGCACAAACGATTTGGGCCCCAAAACCACATCCAGTTCCTTAAACCACTTTGTTTTTCTGTTGTTTTTTTTGTTTTTTTTGTTTTTTTCAGTTGCTTCATTCTTCCACAGAAAGCATTTTGATATTTTACTTTCTATAATCTTGTTTTGTGCTTTTTGTTTTTTCCAGTCACTGTGGAATCTACTGGCCTCGTGTTTGAGTTTGGTCTGGCCTTGTCTGCCCAAATTATAAACTATGTTTAGTTAAGATCCTGCTATGGAAAGGCTTATTAGATTGTCCAAATAACCCCTTAATTTCTAAGACGAGCTGGATGATGCTGCATGACTTGAGCTAATTTGTTTTGATCTCAAATCCAACTTTTCTGAATTCAGTTCCAGTTTAGCTTTCACTGAGGAGGAACTGTACAGGAGTGAGCTTTATGTTACATGTTCCTGTAGTGTTATAGGCCAATCAAATGTGCAGAACATGCCTCTTTAACAAATAATCCTACCGCTATAAATGCAATAAACACAGTCGACTAAATCCTAAAGTTTTGTTCAGGGTATGTGGTGTTTCCATATGTGGGCTTCATGTGTGTTCAGTGCATTCTGATCACTGTGTATTACATCCCAGGGAGATTCCACTGTCTTCCATCTGTCATATCCCCTCTTCTTGTCAAGTAATCATGGGCTTTACATGGCTGTTTAATATTCGTAATCATGTGTCACTTTGACATTTTCAAAAGGTTCCCATCACAATCTCTGATGGCATCCTGGACAGGCTATGCATAACAATCTTCTCCTCTGTCATCAATAACTGTAGCTTTCCTCAGACAAGTCACCCGGGGACTGGAGTGTTGGGATGAATACAAGGCTACGTTTTAACCTTGGAGTTTTATGTGAATGTTACTCAGAGCTCAAGGCTTTTTCATCCCCTTCATGCTGTACTTTAGCTACACTCAAAGATCGATCCTGGAAATTCTGTAGAAAAATATGTAATACCACCAGTAGCGACTCAAACACAGTTGGTTTTCGAGGCGTGTGCGCTTTGTCGGAGGTGTCACGGGGCTGTGGCGAGCGGCGGTCTGTTCTGTAGCAGATGGGACATCTTCCCAGCTTGACAACATGTAGCTGACATTCCTGGGATTCCTCCAGCCTCTAATCTCAGCTCCCCTCTTGCACAGCTCTTTGGGCCCGCCTTTATAGCTCCATGACATTCTGTTTAGGTGCGCTTATTAACATTACCCATGTAAATCCAATTGATCTCAACCGCCACTGATGTTACATTTTGAATATGTACTGTTTTGTCCTTTTTTCAGCTGCATATTTTAGCTGAGGTCTGAGGAGGTCATCTGAGAAGAGAAAAATATAGTAAGTGCAGGGTGATGCAAGCTGCTGTCAGTACTTCATATGAAACAAATTCATCTCCCATCTGGCAGAAATGGAAATGGACCGTCACTGCAAGTAACGAGGAACGCTTACATTTTGTACAGAAGTGTGATCTTGTGATTATTTGCTCTGTTAGAACACATTTTATATATGTTAAAATATGGTAAATACAATGACTATTAAGTTTAGATTGGTAAAACCAGTGCCTCCTAAATCCAGAGCCTTTGTAACTCCGTGTTGCCTAGTTGTATTTACTACACTTACTACACCCACATCCAAACCTTTCACACTCCCTTGGGCGTATACAGTATAATACAAAGACATTTCATACAAAATAATAAGAATTAAAAGCATCTCAGGCTTTTGTGAAGACCGTGTGGGAGTGTAATTGAAGAAGTATCATTATCTTGTTACAATAACACAGACGATAAGACATTTCTGGCTGAAAAATGTGTTACTCTGCTCCTTAAAAGACTCAGTGCAGGTGAACCCACATGTTGTTGTTTCTAGAAGTCTTTTCTTGACAACATGGCACAGCTCTGTTGCTGTGTGGGAGGAGAAAAGTCCTGGGATCGTATGTAAAATGAAGTACAAAATAATGACTTAGAATTAACTCCCAGCTGCTCTGTAGTTATGTGGTTTACAGCATGCCTCCGGGCAGTGCATACGGACCCTTGAAATAACTAAAGCTTTAATTAGGTCGCAACGTTTTCCCTGTTTTTACCAACCCAGACATCAGAAATACCTCAGGTCTGACATGAGGAGGAATCCTAGCAGCAGTCCCTGCAGCTTATGTTAAGAAGTAAGTGAACATTACAAACGTTTGTTTAATAGAAATGTGATTTGTGGAATTGGGAACGCTGCTCCTGCACCTCGACACTCGGCTGCAGCTCCTGGATCTGCACTGCATGAGGGCAAACATGCTCTTCTGCTGACACCTAAAGGACAACATGGAATCTGAAGCTACAATTAAAGAGAATAAAAGCAGAAAGTATTTGTTTTTATTTATTTGTTTTGTAAAAAAAAGCTCTTATTTAAAATTACAATTCACAGTTCATTGGGAATTACAGCACATAATTGAATGTGATGAAACAATAATTCAAACATTGCTTTGGTTATACTAATACCCATATGTAGAATATAAAAATGTAAACCAAATGGTCCAAACATTAGAAGAATTACATGTGAAATCTATGCATTATACCTGTTTAAAAAAAAAAAAAATCAGTTACTATGTGAAAATAAATTTCAATTGTTTCAAGATCAAACAATACACAAGTACAAAGTGGGGGTCAGCATACTTCTCAACATTTCAAAAGCTAAAAAAGGCTTAAAAATGGACTTTCTATAAAATATTTATACTTTAAACTGTCTTGAAAGCCTCTGTTAGTGCGGAAGTATTCGGAATCTGCATAATTCACAGAGAAATGACAGGAAAACATGGACAAAATACTTGGGAGGCTTCGCACAGTGACGGCGGCTTTGTTTAAGAGTATTGGGTGATTCATCCGCCATGCGCCCTCAGTTTTTTGGGATTCTTGTTTCTAACGAGGCAACGGGAATGCAGATCCCCGCAGCACCTTCATATAGGAACCCTCCGCCCTCCATCTTTCACAGTGGTTTGGGTTTATTCTGTTTCTAGCAATACACATCATTAGTGTAATATATAATAATAACATTCATATTATATCAAATAGAGCACTTCATTAGACTGATCTCGTAAAGACAGAGATGCGTTAGAAAATGAACGACAAAAAAAGTCACCGACAACCTGACCTCCAAGGTCCGTGTTTACATGGCAAAAACAAAGTACAGCAAACACTGCGTAGGACCACCACAGTTAATATCACCTTTTCCAACATACACTTTAAGTCCAATTTCAGTTCAATAAAAAGATTTGCCTTAATCGCATGTGTTTCTAAGTTAATACATAGGTGAAAAGTGTCTCGTGTCAGCAAAATACATTAAAAAGTACTGTCAAAAACATTACAGTGTATTTACTCAATGTTAAACACAAAGCATGAGTCTTAAATTATGAAATCTGAACAGTGTTATCGTGTACATGAAGCTGTTCTCCCATATTAAAAGCTCTGTCCTCTCCTGGACAGATCTCCAGTTGTGTTTCTGTAATATTGCACATCATAAGTAACTTATCTTAATGCATTTCTTATGTCTAGTACTGCTAAACTCCGCCACCACTCAGTCATGTAGTAAAGGACTCCTGCTGGATTTCATTTGTACATTTGAGCTCAGCACATGGAGGACAATGAAACCGTTCAATAACTTATAGCATCTTAAACAATACAGTCCATAACACTTTGGAAAAACACAAATCTTTGAGTATAAAAACGTCTGGACCAACTGGTGATGTAGGAACATGTTGCATACATTCTTAATTTCATTTCTAAAGTTATTAGATTCTGTTTTACAGTACCATTTACTTCATGGAGGACTCCTGAAAATACTGAAACACCTGCATGGGCCAGCACATATTAAAGATATTTACAGAGGTGTTTCTGACATTACTCACAGTTCTCTTTGGCCTCCAGCATGTACATTTCTTAAAACATCAGCACTAATCCACTCTAGGTCCACAGGTACAGACATCATCTACACTATGACCTCTAAAATCCAACAGTGGGACTTCTATAGGACTGCCATTCTCTGCTTTTAGGCACTTGTACGTGTAGTTGGATGGGATCATGATAAATCCATGCCACCTTTAAAAAACGTAAGGTTATCTGACATCCCATTTAGCTCTCCCAACAACATAACAGAGTTTAGCCACAGTGGAACATGTCTGAGCCGCTCAAAACCAGTAACTATACAGTAATTGGACCAAATTCTAATGAAAAACATCAGCTGCACATCACGTACTGAGGTGAACGGGTACCAGGTCAACTAGAAGCACATGAAAACTCTTAAGGCACACGCTGTACGTATGTAACAATGCCTTTTATAAAAGACTCCCATCAGTAAATATCAAAAATGAAACACCCTTAATAAAAGGGTAAACTGTGGAGCAACGTACCAAGGTGTTTCTATATGTTATGTATTAAATATATTCAATAGGTTAACATTAAATAACATCCTAGGATTTTGGATCCTGTAGAAAAGCTACGACCGTCTTCAGCCTACACTTGTTTTTCTGTTTTGGTTCAACATCCTCACACAAACCATGAACAAACAAACCCAACACAAACACGTCTAATGCCAACTCCCCATGTGGGTATCAGTGGAAAGGAGGATCGCTTTTACAGGAATTGGAAACAAAACAAGGATAAAACCCCAGTGACTGTTCCACTGGCCAAGCGGACTGAAAGATCACCTGTTCCTTTGTTGTCCTGTGTTTGCTGCCCATGTATGGTGAACGCCTTAACCAGAGAAACTGGATAAGGCTGCTGCTGCTCTCTCTCTGCTCTCAAGTGGTCAAAAATTGCTTGACGCCGCTTTCAGATTTCCCAAAGTAGCAAAAACATTGGACAATAACTGTAAACATTTTAGGAGAACTTTCTGAAATAGCCTGTGCTGAGTTCGTCTTTCTAAAACCTCAACCTTTGATGCACATTAGAAGATGGAGTGTCAGTCATGTGCATAACCACTTCTTGTTCATGGGTTCATTTTTAGCTAAAACAAGCAACAAGTGGTGCTACATGTGTTGCTCTTGGTCGTAGTCCAAATTCAGGATTGCATTAAACTCCCCTTAGGCGGTGTCAGGTGTGTTTCCTTGCTCTTGCTCAAACAGTAGCATTGCGAGCTGAGAGCGAGAACCCAGTCCTTCCAAGTTGCTTTGGACACATCGGTGGTAGATGTCTTCGCTAAGTCGCGGGTTGCAGATCTGGTAGCGGTACTGCTGATGCAACGCTGGCTCCACCGCTCTGAACACATGAAGACCTGAATACTTCACAAACATTTCGTAGATATCCAGGGTCTCCAGAATCTCCTCATTCTCCTGGACGTCCGCCACCATTCGTGTTCGTGTTGCCATGTAGTCAGAGTTGTAAAAACATGCCTCTTCAAATGACATGCGGTCAAAATGTCCTGCGTCCTTGACCAGATCAATTGTAGCTGGACGCTGCTGGTTGTGATAAGCCACGTCAGGGTTGTAGTCCTGGAAATGGATCGGGAAGAACACCTGCCAATTGTTGATTGAATTCATGCGACAGCGATTGAGAAATTCAGCATTGACCCTTGTGTCGACATTAGCCAGAAAGAACAGCGTGTCGACAGGATGCTTCTTTGAAATAATGTCCATGAACTTGATCTGGGATGGCGTTTCCGTCTTTACACTTATCCATGGGATTTTTATTGCTGGATATTTGCGTTCGTAAGTGTTTATCTGAGCCTTCACACCTGCAAATATCATTCTGGTTCACCTGCTGGGCCTCGACTGGATCGTAAATGAACAAGAACGTTAGGATTGCGTTTTCGCTGGTCTCAAAGGCATTCGCGGCAAAGACTTCGAGGAAATGGTCAACGTAGCTCCGGACCTGCATCATAAGCGGTATAATGATGTGAACCCTGGTAGCTTCAGTGACATAAGGCATCGGAATGATCTCTATCTGACTCAAAGGTCGCACCAGGTGAACCCGCTTTGTGATGGAGCGACTGTGACCTTTCTGGTTGACCACTTCAAGCTGCAGGTCCAGGATGTACTCCATGCCCCTAATGGGGTCAAAGCGCCTGTAGCCATTAATCAGCTGCTGCTTCTTCAGGTGTAGGACAGGTATGTACTTCTTGTTCAGCTCTCCAACTGCAACATCGATAACATCCGCCACATCCATGCGGTCAATGCCGCGCAGTTCACACTTGGGAGAGCCATCTGTGCATGAGTAAATCTCCTCCTCTGTAAAGTATTCCCACTTCAGGACTTCAAAACGAGATCTAGGCTCAAAAGGTGGATTGATCCCAACCGGCCACTGGGCGCTTCGGTTTCCCTCAAAAGCAACAGCACTCACATTCTTTATTTCTGCCTGTGGAGACACAAAAAGTGTTGAAATCGATAAATGTGCCAACTTGCTGCTGACACCATTTCTACTGCACTAAAGCTGCTGTATTTTGAGCCTGAAACAGAGGTATGCGAAGGGGAGCCAAGTTTTTATTTCTGAGTGAACAACAGGTGATTTGTGGCTCTTGAAATCAGCTTACCTGCAGCTTAGCGATCTCATCGTAAGTCTTCTGGAGTTCAATCTCTGTGAAGTATCGGTGCAGCCGGTACATCTGTTCGGGGTCAGACACTGGATGGACAGTCAGAGCTTTCTTGAACTCGTCACTCTGTTCTTTACTTGGATCCGAGTTTTTCCCCAACTCATAATGGTGGTACTGAAGGCCCTGGGAGTACACAAAGAGGTCTTTTCATGAGACGTCTTCAACCCAGCATGACAGAAACATGGCTGATGTTATTACAAGCTTAGTTTTAGGCTGCGTTGCTTACATTCAAGCAAACATTACACGCTATCTAAGCAGCATTCTGGGCTCATCTCCACTGCAAACACTGTGGTTTCAACCATAATTGCATAGTAAAGTGCTGTCTGAGATATATTTTGTTTCTATTGTTACAGAGTTTTGATATTTTCAGGAATCATATTTGTTCTAGGAACATATTCAGGGCTTTCCTTACTATAATTAGACTTGTGTGCAGTACCAAAGTATTTTTGCACAGTGCTGAATGCCTAGCGTACACAGAAAGACCTTGAAATGTCTTGTAAATACTTGTAAAAGACTGAAGTTTACATTATAAGACAATAAGTTGGAGGTTAGGTTTTAGCAAGATTTTGTAAGGATGAGAAATCTTGTAAGGATAGTAATTACAAGACGGCAACTAAATTCTTTACCAGTTACGTTTATGAGTCTTAATGTTTGTTTTTTGAGTAATTAAAATTTAATCTACCCAAGATTTTCTTAATAAAACTCAGTGCGTGTGTGTGCCATATTCATTTGAGCTTTGGATTCTTAAGTCCAACTTTTATTTAAAGAATAAAGAAAATACAAGAGGCCTACCAAGGTATTTAAAAGACCAATAGTCCTACCTGTAGGGGGTGCTAAAACTACTTTGTATTATGACAGGTGAACAACATAACAGAGCAAAACAACTCAGAACAAGAAAGCACTCGGAGAGCATAGACCTTCGCCAAGACAGATCTGTGCCCCCCCGATCACCACTAAAATTTAATCCTTGGTTCCTTGTGCCAGTATCAAAATTTCCTGAAAGTTTTCTTGAAAATCCATCCATAACTTTTTGAGTTATCTTGCTAACAAACAACATGCAAACACACGAAGCAAAGTGATCACAATACCTCCTGGCGGAGGTAAAAACATCCATCCCTGAGTAAATGTTTATTCATCCTCATCATGTTTCTACAGACAAAACCCACATCAAACCGGATTATATTGTTACTTTTGCTGTAAAAATCCAACTTTTTCATCACATTTTCCCTTTGTTTTGCAACTGAGAGAGCCCTAATATGTCCACATCACTGTGTGCATGAGTCACAGATTCAAATTTACAATGATATCAAACATTTTGGATTTTGACTGAACATCAAGATGGAAGAAGGCAGACTTCAAAGTTTTATGACCACTTCACCCCAAACAATCCATCAGTAGGGAGCCTGAACCCCATCAAAACTTATGATTTCATTTCTGAGAGTGAAAATTCACCTGTGACATTGAAATGCTCAAAAAAGTCATCAAGTGTACTCCAGTAAAACTCTTAACCACTTGAGGGAAAAAAAATACCCAGTTTGTGTGAATGGACAATGCTGTTGTCTGCAAATAACATTTTTAAAAGTGGGGTCATTAGTTATATGCAAAAATTTTGTTTTGTGTCAACTTCATCAATGTTTTTAGTCAAACAATGACATAAACAACAACCAGAACACATATGCTTTCTACAAGCAGAGGTAAAACCATGATGTTACTTCATCCTTCATTTATTTCATCCATTAAAAAGTCTAATCAAAGACAACTACAGGTAAAAAGACAAGCAAAAAAAAGGAAAAAAGTCAAAACGAAACCTAACGTACCAATGGCATAACACTGGCACGGTTCTACTAAAAACAACACTACATAGGAGCTTGAGTGATTAAAAAACTGATCATACTATTAAAAGACAAAGAACAAGGCTGTGCTAAGGCCACACTTTGGCAAACGTTTGCCCACAGCTTAGGGCTCAGACTTGGACAGTTGGTGAAGCATTGTCTGTGCCTCATTGTCATCAATGCTCCCCTAAACCCAAACTGATGTCAGGCTTTGTGTTCAAGCTGTTTGCTTCCTCTTTACCAGGCCTGCTAACTTCCCCTCCTCCTCCTCCTCCCCTCCTCCTTATCTTCTCTCTGCTGGAGCTCTTCGGGCTCAGGGCTCTTTAGTTAGCCATGCAACTCACTCTCAATGAATAACAAGATGGTTCCTTCTCTGGGTCACGGCCACAGAGGAGAAAATGGAAGCAGAAGACGTCTCTGAAGCAGGCCGAGCAAGAAATCTAAGCCAGTATATGTATTTAAAGGCTACTTGTAGCATTTATATTGATCTCCTGAGCTAAAAAAGATGATAAACTTTACCATGTGTGCAGCAAACTGAATGCTGATGCAACAAACAGCAAGGTTGTTGCATGAGAGGGCACTGGGAAAGATCAGGCCTGAGCTTGTTTGACCTTAAATGCTAATGACATTACAAGAGCGGTGCATGTTGACCCACAGGGGATTTTCACACCATTGAACCTGTGCTCTACTTCCCTGTTTACCTATTCCACCGAGCTGCAGGAGCAGAAGGAAATAATAAAAGAGCTAAGGGGTATTAGTAATCTGCTCTGTAATATACCATGTCTGTCCCAGCGTCATAATTACAGTTTTAGAAAGCTGTCCGTCAGTGTAAAGCGCTGTCCCAGAGGCAGCGCAAATGAAACCCCCACTGAGCCAATCACACAGATGGTTGGAACCTCAATGTACATCCCACAGCTTTTTCATGACACAAGCCCCTATTCTATCAAATTTCCAGAAACTTTTTTACCTGGGTATAAGAATTCCCCTTAATCAACGTGCTTTATTTTATGTTTCCACAACATCTCAAAGTCCCTGAAAATGTATTCAAATGAAGGTCAGTGGTTTTGAGTCGCCGACTGCTATTCAACGTGTGTTCCACAAGGTCCAGGCTGTTTGGAGCAGGTTTAATGTATTCACACGGACAGACAGACGATTGCACTATGCTCAGCTCAGCTTTAGGTAAATAGTGTATTTGTCAAAAAGGACGTCGTCTTCTGTCCACTTCTCGCAGCTTCCCTTCTTTGGCTCCATTTTGCAAATGATTAAAACAAAAAGAAGAGAAGCTTCTAGAAATGGAATAAAGAACTTTGCAGCCACACACTGGCTACTGTGGGTGAATGGAAGTGTGGAACGCTGCAAGTGTGCTCTACCAATCAGTATCCTTCAGCACACACCAAGGTTCGAATAGTTTGGATTTTTCATTCTAGTTTAGTGTTATTTAGTTTGGACTTTTTTTTTCTCTAATTCAGTTTGTTTTAATTTGTTTTTAGAGCAGATTTGATAGTTTTATTTGTTTTCATTTTTTTCTAAATGCTTAGTTTTAGTTTAGTTTAGTTTTAGTATTAATTTTAGTTTTGTCATGTCTTTTATCTTCTTTGCCGTCATATTCAATAAATCCCAGACAGAACTCTGCTTTCTCCCAACTGTAGTGTCCATGTTGTCAGGTAGAGTGGGGACCAGAAGACGACGAAACGACAAGTGACGAGGAGTGACGGAGTGTGAAGTGCCGTATGGTGCCGCTAGCTAAAACTGCTAGAGTGAAATAAATCGCTTTTGTATCAATCTGACATTGACAAAGACAAAACGAAGGGAATTTGATCCACAATTTTTATACGTTTTAGTTAGTTTTGTAAGCACACAATACAGTTTCAGTTTTTGGTTTTTTTCTTTTAATTATAGTTTTTATTTATTTCAGTTAAGGAAAATGTTTTTTCAATTCTAGTTTTCGTCATTTTGTTAGTTTTCGTTAACGATAATAACCTTGGCACACACGCCCCTCAAGAATTCTGGGGAATCTGAAAAGTTCTATGTAGCTCTAAGAAGTTTTTTTCATGGAAAGATTTTTTACTCAAGAAATTTCAGTGGAAACACCACAACAAGTTCCTGGAGCCCGTTGTGCAGTAGAAAGGGGCTACTGTGGCTCCTGATCCATTTTGACATGAAAGGAGCTGCTTCATGAGTTCAACCTACCTCGTACTCGCTGACACAGTTTGCGCTGGTGTAATCAATGATGCATCTGCCGAGCCACTCGTCAGGTCTTGCACTCAGGATGTCATTTCTCTGCAGTTTTCTAGGAAAGGCTGGAGTCGGAGGAGTAAAGTACGGGACAGGAGGTACCCGAACCCACCGTAGCAGTACTTCCCTTCCATCTCTCCACCGATGAACTCCTCAGGGCTGCCCATGTACAGCTCTCGATCCATACTCAGATGATCCACCAGGGCCCT
>NC_043977.1:117500-132702 GCF_902148855.1 Sphaeramia orbicularis | reverse complement strand
TGTCGATAATAGAACAAAACTACAGATGTGTCCATAATAGAATAAAACTACAGATGTGTCAGTAGTAGAATAAAACTACAGATGTGTCCATAATAGAACAAAACTACAGATGTGTCCATAATAGAATAAAACTACAGATGTGTCCATAATAGAATAAAACTACAGATGTGTCCATAATAGAATAAAACTACAAATGTGTCCATAATAGAACAAAACTACAGATGTGTCCATAATAGAACAAAACTACAGATGTGTCCATAATAGAATAAAACTACATATGTGTCAATAATAGAACAAAACTACAGATGTGTCAATAATAGAACAAAACTACAGATGTGTCCATAATAGAACAAAACTACAGATGTGTCCATAATAGAACAAAACTACAGATGTGTCCATAATAGAACAAAACTACAGGTGTTTCCATAATAGAATAAAACTACAGATGTGTCAATAATAGAATAAAACTACAGATGTGTCAGTAATAGAATAAAACTACAAATGTGTCCATAATAGAACAAAACTACAGATGTGTCCATAATAGAATAAAACTACATATGTGTCAATAATAGAACAAAACTACAGATGTTTCAATAATAGAACAAAACTACAGATGTGTCGATAATAGAACAAAACTACAGATGTGTCCATAATAGAATAAAACTACAGATGTGTCAGTAGTAGAATAAAACTACAGATGCATCCATAATAGAACAAAACTACAGATGTGTCCATAATAGAATGAAACTACAGATGTGTCCATAATAGAATAAAACTACAGATGTGTCCATAATAGAATAAAACTACAAATGTGTCCATAATAGAACAAAACTACAGATGTGTCCATAATAGAACAAAACTACAGATGTGTCCATAATAGAATAAAACTACATATGTGTCAATAATAGAACAAAACTACAGATGTGTCAATAATAGAACAAAACTACAGATGTGTCCATAATAGAACAAAACTACAGATGTGTCCATAATAGAACAAAACTACAGATGTGTCCATAATAGAACAAAACTACAGGTGTTTCCATAATAGAATAAAACTACAGATGTGTCAATAATAGAATAAAACTACAGATGTGTCAGTAATAGAATAAAACTACAAATGTGTCCATAATAGAACAAAACTACAGATGTGTCCATAATAGAATAAAACTACATATGTGTCAATAATAGAACAAAACTACAGATGTGTCAATAATAGAACAAAACTACAGATGTGTCCATAATAGAACAAAACTACAGATGTGTCCATAATAGAATAAAACTACAGATGTGTCCATAATAGAATAAAATACAGATGTGTCAGTAATAGAATAAAACTACAGATGTGTCCATATTAGAATAAAACTACAGATGTGTCGATAATAGAATAAAACTACAGATGTGTCGATAATAGAACAAAACTGCAGATGTGTCCATAATAGAATAAAACTACAGATGTGTCAATAATAGAACAAAACTACAGATGTGTCCATAATAGAATAAAACTACAGATGTGTCCATAATAGAACAAAATTACAGATGTGTCCATAATAGAATAAAACTACAGATGTGTCCATAATAGAACAAAACTACAGATGTGTCCATAATAGAACAAAACTACAGATGTGTCGATAATAGAACAAAACTACAGACGTGTCACTAATAGAACAAAACTACAGACTTGTCAATAATAGAATAAAACTACAGATGTGTCAATAATAGAATCAAACTACAGATGTGTCAATAATAGAACAAAACTACAGATGTGTCCATAATAGAACAAAACTACAGATGTGTCCATAATAGAATAAAACTACAGATGTGTCCATAATAGAACAATACTAAAGATGTCGATAATAGAATAAAACTACAGATGTGTCCATAATAGAATAAAACTACAGATGTGTCAGTAGTAGAATAAAACTACAGATGTGTCCATAATAGAACAAAACTACAGATGTGTCCATAATAGAATAAAACTACAGATGTGTCAGTAGTAGAATAAAACTACAGATTTGTCCATAATAGAACAAAACTACAGATGTGTCCATAATAGAATAAAACTACAGATGTGTCCATAATAGAATAAAACTACAGATGTGTCCATAATAGAACAAAACTACAAATGTGTCCATAATAGAACAAAACTACAGATGTGTCCCTAATAGAACAAAACTACAGATGTGTCCATAATAGAATAAAACTACATATGTGTCAATATTAGAACAAAACTACATATGTGTCAATAATAGAACAAAACTACAGATGTGTCCATAATAGAACAAAACTACAGATGTGTCCATAATAGAATAAAATACAGATGTGTCAGTAATAGAATAAAACTACAGATGTGTCCATATTAGAATAAAACTACAGATGTGTCGATAATAGAATAAAACTACAGATGTGTCGATAATAGAACAAAACTACAGATGTTTCAATAATAGAACAAAACTACAGATGTGTCCATAATAGAATAAAACTACAGATGTGTCCATAATAGAATAAAACTGCAGATGTGTCCATAATAGAATAAAACTACAGATGTTTCCATAATAGAATAAAACTACAGATGTGTCAATAATAGAACAAAACTACAGATGTGTCCATAATAGAATAAAACTACAGATGTGTCCATAATAGAATAAAACTACAGATGTGTCCATAATAGAACAAAACTACAGATGTGTCCATAATAGAATCAAACTACAGATGTGTCCATAATAGAACAAAACTACAGATGTGTCCATAATAGAATAAAACTACAGATGTGTCCATAATAGAATAAAACTACAGATGTGTCCATAATAGAATAAAACTACAGATGTGTCCATAATAGAACAAAACTACAGATGTGTCCATAATAGAATAAAACTACAGATGTGTCCATAATAGAATAAAACTACAGATGTGTCCATAATAGAACAAAACTACAGATGTGTCCATAATAGAATAAAACTACAGATGTGTCTATAATAGAACAAAACTACAGATGTGTCCATAATAGAATAAAACTACAGATGTGTCCATAATAGAATAAAACTACAGATGTGTCGATAATAGAACAAAACAACAGATGTGTCCATAATAGAATAAAACTACAGATGTGTCAGTAATAGAATAAAACTACAGATGTGTCCATAATAGAACAAAACTACAGATGTGTCCATAATAGAATAAAACTACAGATGTGTCCATAATAGAATAAAACTACAAATGTGTCCATAATAGAACAAAACTACAGATGTGTCCATAATAGAACAAAACTACAGATGTGTCCATAATAGAATAAAACTACATATGTGTCAATAATAGAACAAAACTACATATGTGTCAATAATGGAACAAAACTACAGATGTGTCGATAATAGAACAAAACTACAGATGTGTCGATAATAGAACAAAACTACAGATGTGTCGATAATAGAACAAAACTACAGATGTGTCACTAATTGAACAAAACTACAGACTTGTCAATAATAGAATAAAACTACAGATGTGTCAATAATAGAATCAAACTACAGATGTGTCAATAATAGAACAAAACTACAGATGTGTCCATAATAGAACAAAACTAGAGATGTGTCCATAATAGAACAAAACTACAGATGTGTCCATAATAGAACAATACTAAAGATGTCGATAATAGAATAAAACTACAGATGTGTCGATAATAGAACAAAACTACAGATGTGTCCATAATAGAATAAAACTACAGATGTGTCACTAATAGAATAAAACTACAGATGTGTCCATAATAGAATAAAACTACAGATGTGTCCATAATAGAATAAAACTACAAATGTGTCCATAATAGAACAAAACTACAGATGTGTCCATAATAGAATAAAACTACAGATGTGTCCATAATAGAATAAAACTACATATGTGTCAATAATAGAACAAAACTACATATGTGTCAATAATAGAACAAAACTACAGATGTGTCAATAATAGAACAAAACTACAGATGTGTCGATAATAGAACAAAACTACAGATGTGTCCATAATAGAACAAAACTACAGATGTGTCCATAATAGAATAAAATACAGATGTGTCAGTAATAAAATAAAACTACTGATGTGTCCATATTAGAATAAAACTACAGATGTGTCGATAATAGAATAAAACTACAGATGTGTCGATAATAGAACAAAACTGCAGATGTGTCCATAATAGAATAAAACTGCAGATGTGTCCATAATAGAATAAAACTACAGATGTGTCAATAATAGAACAAAACTACAGATGTGTCCATAATAGAATAAAACTACAGATGTGTCCATAATAGAACAAAACTACAGATGTGTCCATAATAGAATAAAACTACAGATGTGTCCATAATAGAACAAAACTACAGATGTGTCCATAATAGAACAAAACTACAGATGTGTCCATAATAGAACAAAACTACAGATGTGTCCATAATAGAACAAAACTACAGATGTGTCCATAATAGAACAAAACTACAGATGTGTCCATAATAGAACAAAACTACAGATGTGTCCATAATAGAACAAAACTACAGATGTGTCGATAATAGAACAAAACTACAGATGTGTCACTAATAGAACAAAACTACAGACTTGTCAATAATAGAATCAAACTACAGATGTGTCAATAATAGAATCAAACTACAGATGTGTCAATAATAGAACAAAACTACAGATGTGTCCATAATAGAACAAAACTACAGATGTGTCCATAATAGAATAAAACTACAGATGTGTCCATAATAGAACAATACTAAAGATGTCGATAATAGAATAAAACTACAGATGTGTCGATAATAGAACAAAACTACAGATGTGTCCATAATAGAATAAAACTACAGATGTGTCAGTAGTAGAATATAACTACAGATGTGTCCATAATAGAACAAAACTACAGATGTGTCCATAATAGAATAAAACTACAGATGTGTCCATAATAGAATAAAACTACAAATGTGTCCATAATAGAACAAAACTACAGATGTGTCCATAATAGAACAAAACTACAGATGTGTCCATAATAGAATAAAACTACATATGTGTCAATAATAGAACAAAACTACAGATGTGTCAATAATAGAACAAAACTACAGATGTGTCCATAATAGAACAAAACTACAGATGTGTCCATAATAGAACAAAACTACAGATGTGTCCATAATAGAACAATACTAAAGATGTCGATAATAGAATAAAACTACAGATGTGTCGATAATAGAACAAAACTACAGATGTGTCCATAATAGAATAAAACTACAGATGTGTCAGTAATAGAATAAAACTACAGATGTGTCCATAATAGAACAAAACTACAGATGTGTCCATAATAGAATAAAACTACAGATGTGTCCATAATAGAATAAAACTACAAATGTGTCCATAATAGAACAAAACTACAGATGTGTCCATAATAGAACAAAACTACAGATGTGTCCATAATAGAATAAAACTACATATGTGTCAATAATAGAACAAAACTACATATGTGTCAATAATAGAACAAAACTACAGATGTGTCGATAATAGAACAAAACTACAGATGTGTCGATAATAGAACAAAACTACAGATGTGTCGATAATAGAACAAAACTACAGATGTGTCACTAATAGAACAAAACTACAGACTTGTCGATAATAGATTAAAACTACAGATGTGTCAATAATAGAATCAAACTACAGATGTGTCAATAATAGAACAAAACTACAGATGTGTCCATAATAGAACAAAACTAGAGATGTGTCCATAATAGAACAAAACTACAGATGTGTCCATAATAGAACAATACTAAAGATGTCGATAATAGAATAAAACTACAGATGTGTCGATAATAGAACAAAACTACAGATGTGTCCATAATAGAATAAAACTACAGATGTGTCAGTAATAGAATAAAACTACAGATGTGTCCATAATAGAACAAAACTACAGATGTGTCCATAATAGAATAAAACTACAGATGTGTCCATAATAGAATAAAACTACAAATGTGTCCATAATAGAACAAAACTACAGATGTGTCCATAATAGAACAAAACTACAGATGTGTCCATAATAGAATAAAACTACAGATGTGTCCATAATAGAATAAAACTACATATGTGTCAATAATAGAACAAAACTACATATGTGTCAATAATAGAACAAAACTACAGATGTGTCGATAATAGAACAAAACTACAGATGTGTCCATAATAGAACAAAACTACAGATGTGTCCATAATAGAATAAAATACAGATGTGTCAGTAATAGAATAAAACTACTGATGTGTCCATATTAGAATAAAACTACAGATGTGTCGATAATAGAATAAAACTACAGATGTGTCGATAATAGAACAAAACTGCAGATGTGTCCATAATAGAATAAAACTACAGATGTGTCGATAATAGAACAAAACTACAGATGTGTCCATAATAGAATAAAACTACAGATGTGTCCATAATAGAACAAAACTACAGATGTGTCCATAATAGAATAAAACTACAGATGTGTCCATAATAGAACAAAACTACAGATGTGTCCATAATAGAACAAAACTACAGATGTGTCCATAATAGAACAAAACTACAGATGTGTCCATAATAGAACAAAACTACAGATGTGTCCATAATAGAACAAAACTACAGATGTGTCACTAATAGAACAAAACTACAGACTTGTCAATAATAGAATCAAACTACAGATGTGTCAATAATAGAATCAAACTACAGATTTGTCAATAATAGAACAAAACTACAGATGTGTCCATAATAGAACAAAACTACAGATGTGTCCATAATAGAATAAAACTACAGATGTGTCCATAATAGAACAATACTAAAGATGTCGATAATAGAATAAAACTACAGATGTGTCGATAATAGAACAAAACTACAGATGTGTCCATAATAGAATAAAACTACAGATGTGTCAGTAGTAGAATAAAACTACAGATGTGTCCATAATAGAACAAAACTACAGATGTGTCCATAATAGAATAAAACTACAGATGTGTCCATAATAGAATAAAACTACAGATGTGTCCATAATAGAATAAAACTACAAATGTGTCCATAATAGAACAAAACTACAGATGTGTCCATAATAGAACAAAACTACAGATGTGTCCATAATAGAATAAAACTACATATGTGTCAATAATAGAACAAAACTACAGATGTGTCAATAATAGAACAAAACTACAGATGTGTCCATAATAGAACAAAACTACAGATGTGTCCATAATAGAACAAAACTACAGATGTGTCCATAATAGAACAAAACTACAGGTGTTTCCATAATAGAATAAAACTACAGATGTGTCAATAATAGAATAAAACTACAGATGTGTCAGTAATAGAATAAAACTACAAATGTGTCCATAATAGAACAAAACTACAGATGTGTCCATAATAGAATAAAACTACATATGTGTCAATAATAGAACAAAACTACAGATGTTTCAATAATAGAACAAAACTACAGATGTGTCCATAATAGAACAAAACTACAGATATGTCCATAATAGAATAAAACTACAGATGTGTCCATAATAGAATAAAACTACAGATGTGTCCATAATAGAATAAAATACAGATGTGTCAGTAATAGAATAAAACTACAGATGTGTCCATATTAGAATAAAACTACAGATGTGTCGATAATAGAATAAAACTACAGATGTGTCGATAATAGAACAAAACTGCAGATGTGTCCATAATAGAATAAAACTGCAGATGTGTCCATAATAGAATAAAACTACAGATGTGTCAATAATAGAACAAAACTACAGATGTGTCCATAATAGAATAAAACTACAGATGTGTCCATAATAGAACAAAATTACAGATGTGTCCATAATAGAATAAAACTACAGATGTGTCCATAATAGAACAAAACTACAGATGTGTCCATAATAGAACAAAACTACAGATGTGTCGATAATAGAACAAAACTACAGACGTGTCACTAATAGAACAAAACTACAGACTTGTCAATAATAGAATAAAACTACAGATGTGTCAATAATAGAATCAAACTACAGATGTGTCAATAATAGAACAAAACTACAGATGTGTCCATAATAGAACAAAACTACAGATGTGTCCATAATAGAATAAAACTACAGATGTGTCCATAATAGAACAATACTAAAGATGTCGATAATAGAATAAAACTACAGATGTGTCCATAATAGAATAAAACTACAGATGTGTCAGTAGTAGAATAAAACTACAGATGTGTCCATAATAGAACAAAACTACAGATGTGTCCATAATAGAATAAAACTACAGATGTGTCAGTAGTAGAATAAAACTACAGATGTGTCCATAATAGAACAAAACTACAGATGTGTCCATAATAGAATAAAACTACAGATGTGTCCATAATAGAATAAAACTACAGATGTGTCCATAATAGAACAAAACTACAAATGTGTCCATAATAGAACAAAACTACAGATGTGTCCATAATAGAACAAAACTACAGATGTGTCCATAATAGAATAAAACTACATATGTGTCAATAATAGAACAAAACTACATATGTGTCAATAATAGAACAAAACTACAGATGTGTCCATAATAGAACAAAACTACAGATGTGTCCATAATAGAATAAAATACAGATGTGTCAGTAATAGAATAAAACTACAGATGTGTCCATATTAGAATAAAACTACAGATGTGTCGATAATAGAATAAAACTACAGATGTGTCGATAATAGAACAAAACTACAGATGTTTCAATAATAGAACAAAACTACAGATGTGTCCATAATAGAATAAAACTACAGATGTGTCCATAATAGAATAAAACTGCAGATGTGTCCATAATAGAATAAAACTACAGATGTTTCCATAATAGAATAAAACTACAGATGTGTCAATAATAGAACAAAACTACAGATGTGTCCATAATAGAATAAAACTACAGATGTGTCCATAATAGAATAAAACTACAGATGTGTCCATAATAGAACAAAACTACAGATGTGTCCATAATAGAACAAAACTACAGATGTGTCCATAATAGAATCAAACTACAGATGTGTCCATAATAGAACAAAACTACAGATGTGTCCATAATAGAATAAAACTACAGATGTGTCCATAATAGAATAAAACTACAGATGTGTCCATAATAGAATAAAACTACAGATGTGTCCATAATAGAACAAAACTACAGATGTGTCCATAATAGAATAAAACTACAGATGTGTCCATAATAGAATAAAACTACAGATGTGTCTATAATAGAACAAAACTACAGATGTGTCCATAATAGAATAAAACTACAGATGTGTCTATAATAGAACAAAACTACAGATGTGTCCATAATAGAATAAAACTACAGATGTGTCCATAATAGAATAAAACTACAGATGTGTCCATAATAGAATAAAACTACAGATGTGTCCATAATAGAATAACACAAAGTACAGGATAAGATAAAGATTCACAGAGCAGCTTGATACAGTATCGTATGACCTCATGTGGACAGAGATGAAAACTAAAGTGGAGCCAGAAATGAGTCTGATTGTGGACATGAGGACACACGGTCAACATGTGAGATGTTTACTGTCTGCTTTAGTACAGTGCTAGCTAATATTAGCCACGTTAGCATCAACAGCTAGGATGTTTACCGTACCAGGTGTTCCGATTCTGTTCAGACATAATGACCCTAACCCTAATATTAGCCACGTTAGCCTGAAGAGCTAACGTGCATCATACTTTGTTCTGTTTCTTGAGGTCGCCCCGCCTTTTGCAGTGACCAAACGTATGCAAGGATCAGTGATGGCAGTGACCTCCGAAGCCACTGGACTGTGTGAAACAACCGGACCGTTCGTTGGCTATGTGTTCTCCCAGGGGACGTGAACTGCTCTAATGGAAATCAATGAAACCACTGGCATTTCAAATGTGGTTTGATGAAATGTGTGAAGTTACTTGGAGAAAAGGAATACATTTATCCGAAGAATAAATGAATATGAAAGAGATGAATATGAGGGCTGTTGCTATGAACATTCTGGCATTTTATAACACTTCCCTGAGAACAAAACCTGACCCGTAGCCTACCCCGACGCGTTCAGTAGACCCGTGGCCCAGCGGCGCCGTAGGGTATTCCAGCTGTAGCGCACACAAGACTAATACCCCAGGGGACGATCACAGGTACAACAACCAACGACCAAGCACCAGGGCAGGAGACTGGGAGAAAGTGGAGTGTGTGCTATTAGAGGCTGACGTGCACGTCTTAAATCGAACTTATGTGGGTGTTGGATGGGTTTTAGAAGGCGCCCCATGAGAATCACGGTGAGAAATGTTCTTTGCCGAAGGAAAAGGAAAGATGAAATGCAGTTTTACGTCTTTCCTATTGGATGCAGGGGTCAAAGGTGAGCCAACCGCCTCCTCATCCCACCTTCTCATTGTTTGAACACACGGCGTACATGCTAGTGTCTGAACAAAAGAGCCAACCCTCTACGACTCCATCCTGTTCATGTCAGTCCGTTACCTCCGCACAGTGGAAAGACCTGTTCGCTCTTCCTCTCTGGATTGTTGCCATGAAATAAAAAGTCTCCTCCTGTTTTGAGTTTAATTTTCCTAAAGGCGTCTTTTTTTGAAGTGCAGATCCTTCAGTATGAGAGCAGGTCTAGGAAACTTTGTCAGTGCAGATGGACTCTTCTGTTCCTGAAGTGTCAATCAGCTGATGGCTGCTGTCACTGGGAATCAAAGCTGCTGTTGGTTCACAGAGTCTGAATCAGAGAACTCCTCATGGACATGAAGCAAAATAAGGATTAAGGACTTTAATTAGCTCCATAAACTATCATAAGTAAGACACATTGAGCTGTGTTATGTCTGTTTAAGCCCCTCCCCTTTACCTTTCAATTCACGCTTACATAAGAAATACGTTATTACAAATATTCAATTATTTACCTCATTGTTTTATTGTGACTGCGTCCGCCACTACCGCCGCCACAATCACACTAACAAATGAGGCTGCTGGTATTAGTGTTCTATATTTTTGTTTTTACCTCCACCAAGGAGGTTCTGTTTTTGCCAGGGTTTGTTTGTTTGTTTGTTTGTTAGCAACATAACTGAAAAAGCTATGGACAGATTTGGATGAAATTTTCAGCAAATGTTGATACTGGCACAAGGAACAAACGATTCAATTTTGGTGGTGATTGGGGGGGTGGTCTGCACTGTCCGAGTGCTTTTCTAGTTACTATAATTCTTATTCCCCCTCTCTCTTTCTCTCTTTCATTCAAACTCCCCTCTCCCCCTTTTCCTTATCGTCCCTAAACAAGCTATCTGGTTTAGTTGCTATTTACATTTCTGATCTTTTTCATTGTAATATGATGTTGTCATTGTTTGTCAATACTCTGTTGTTGTTTTTGTTTGTTTATTTGTTTGATTTTCCCTTTGTTTATGTGTTGTTGTTTTTCTGTCCACATTGTCTTGTTAACTATCACTAATAAAAAAGAAGAAAAAAAAAAAGAAATGACAGGGTTGTTGAAGTGACTTTGATCAAAAAATTGCAGCGCGAGTTCGTGAACAGTGACACAGATGTTGTGTAAAATCGATCGAGCGTGTTGTTGGACGAGCTAAAGAGAACAAAGTCCTAAAGCAGAAACTTGGTGAAGCTGAGCGTGTTTGGGCGGACGGCTGGAGGTTTGGCAGACGGATGGCTCCTTCCTGTAGACTCAGCCTTTGACAGCCGGGGAGAAGTGGCCATTCAAATCCCATGATCACTTAATACACCTGTCATTAAGCATCAGCTGTGCATTAACAGGGCTAGCAGGGCCGTAGCGCTGGAGACCAAACACAGAGGCACCTCAATTAGAAAAGTGCAGGAAAGCGCCCTCATTTGTTCAGTTACTGGGTTCATTGTGTGTGTTCTGCTCAGAGCTCCACTGACGACAGAAGGAATTCACACACCGACATCTGGGAGGAACCGCTGGTTTGTTTGGACCACGTTTGAGAAAGCATCTGTTTGAAACATTTTTAATGGTTTAGACCTGTTACTGGTTTAGCCCTGTTACTGGTTTAGCCCTGTTACTGGTTTTGACCTGTTACTGGTTTTGCCCTGTTTCTGGTTTTGACCTGTTACTGGTTTAGCCCTGTTACTGGTTTAGCCCTGTTACTGGTTTAGCCCTGTTACTGGTTTTGACCTGTTACTGGTTTTGCCCTGTTACTGGTTTTGACCTGTTACTGGTTTTGCCCTGTTACTGGTTTAGACCTGTTACTGGTTTAGCCCTGTTACTGGTTTAGACCTGTTACTGGTTTAGCCCTGTTTCTGGTTTTGACCTGTGACTAGTTTTGACTTCTTAATGGTTTTAAGTTCTTAATGGTTTTGACCTGTTACTGGTTTTGACCTCATAATGGTTTTGACCTGTTACTGGTTCTGACCTGTTACTGGTTCTGACCTGTTACTGGTTTAGACCTGTTACTGGTTTTGACCCGTTATTGGTTTTGACCTGTTACTGGTTTTGCCCTGTTACTGGTTTAGACCTGTTGCTGGTTTTGCCCTGTTACTGGTTAGACCTGTTACTGGTTTTGACCTGTTACTGGTTTTGACCTGTTACTGGTTTTGACCTGTTACTAGTTTTGACTTCTTAATGGTTTTAAGTTCTTAATGGTTTTGACCCGCTACTGGTTTAGACCTGTTACTGGTTTTGCCCTGTTACTGGTTTTGACTTCTTAATGGTTTTCACCTGTTACTGGTTTTGACTTCTTAATGGTTTTCACCTGTTACTGCTTTTGACTTGTTACTGGGTTTGACCTGTTACTGGTTTTGCCTTGTTACTGGTTAGACTTGTTACTGGTTTTTAGACCTGTTACTGGTTTTGCCCTGTTACTGGTTAGACTTGTTACTGGTTTTTAGACCTGTTACTGGTTTTGCCCTGTTACTGGTTAGACTTGTTACTGGTTTTTAGACCTGTTACTGGTTTAGACCTGTTACTCGTTTTGACCTGTTTCTGGTTTAGACCTGTTACTGGTTTTTAGACCTGTTACTGGTTTTGACCTGTTACTGGTTTAGACCTGTTACTGGTTTAGACCTGTTTCTGGTTTAGACCTGTTACTGGTTTAGACCTGTTACTGGTTTTGACCTGTTACTGGTTTAGACCTGTTACTGGTTTTTAGACCTGTTACTGGTTTTGACCTGTTACTGGTTTAGACCTGTTACTGGTTTTTAGACCTGTTACTGGTTTTGACCTGTTACTGGTTTAGACCTGTTACTGGTTTTGACCTGTTACTGGTTTTGCCCTGTTACTGGTTTTGCCCTGTTACTGGTTTTTAGACCTGTTTCTGGTTTAGACCTGTTACTTGTTTTGACCTGTTACTGGTTTAGACCTGTTACTGGTTTTTAGACCTGTTACTGGTTTTGACCTGTTACTGGTTTAGGCCTGTTACTGGTTTTTAGACCTGTTACTGGTTTAGACCTGTTACTGGTTTTTAGACCTGTTACTGGTTTTGACCTGTTACTGGTTTAGGCCTGTTACTGGTTTTTAGACCTGTTACTGGTTTCGGCCTGTTACTGGTTTTTAGACCTGTTACTGGTTTTTAGACCTGTTACTGGTTTAGACCTGTTACTGGTTTTGACCTGTTACTGGTCTCATGGTGAATCTGTCTGAAGTGTCCTGCTGATGTCTTCAGTGTGGACAGATTCTTTGTAAACAAACATAAACACTGATCTTGTCAAAGGTCAGCGCTGCAACAGTTGAATTCGTCCACAGAGTCAAACCTGATCTGCTCCTAAATTTGGTCCAAACAGTTTGTGCTGCAGATTTACTCTGTCATGACAACAGGCCAGTTCTGTCCAAACAATGTTTTCTCTCATTTTGCTCAAAAGAATAAAGTCAGTGGACAACAGTGTGTTGGAATGGAATGTTATCATTAATAGAGTCATTAAAAGTGGAGGAAGTGGTATATGTAGAAATGGATTTCCTGGTAATTGTTTTTGTAGCCTGAGGCTTAGGATCCAGATTTGTTTTGTTGGGCTGTTTGTTTCTGTCAGTGTCAGAGCCAAGGGTTGCTCATTTTCTGCATGAATATATAGTTTGGAAAGTGTGGAAGCCAGGCCATTTTAATGAGGTCCAGAAGTCCACAACAGGACACCCAGAGTCCACAACAGGACACCAGAAGTCCACAACAGGACACCCAAAGTCCACAACAGGACTCCAGAAGTCCACAACAGGACACCCAAAGTCCACAACAGGACTCCAGAAGTCCACAACAGGACACCCAGAGTCCACAACAGGACACCAGAAGTCCACAACAGGACACCCAGAGTCCACAACAGGACACCCAGAGTCCACAACAGGACACCAGAAGTCCACAACAGGACACCCAAAGTCCACAACAGGACACCAGAAGTCCACAACAGGACACCCAGAGTCCACAACAGGACACCAGAAGTCCACAACAGGACACCAGAAGTCCACAACAGGACACCCAAAGTCCACAACAGGACACCCAAAGTCCACAACAGGACACCAGAAGTCCACAACAGGACACCAGAAGTCCACAACAGGACACCCAAAGTCCACAACAGGACACCAGAAGTCCACAACAGGACACCCAAAGTCCACAACAGGACACCCAAAGTCCACAACAGGACACCAGAAGTCCACAACAGGACACCAGAAGTCCACAACAGGACACCCAGAGTCCACAACAGGACACCAGAAGTCCACAACAGGACACCAGAAGTCCACAACAGGACACCCAGAGTCCACAACAGGACACCAGAAGTCCACAACAGGACACCCAAAGTCCACAACAGGACACCCAAAGTCCACAACAGGACACCCAGAGTCCACAACAGGACACCCGAAGTCCACAACAGGACACCCAGAGTCCACAACAGGACACCCAGAGTCCACAACAGGACACCCAGAGTCCACAACAGGACACCAGAAGTCCACAACAGGACACCCAGAGTCCACAACAGGACACCAGAAGTCCACAACAGGACACCCAGAGTCCACAACAGGACTCCAGAAGTCCACAACAGGACACCCAGAGTCCACAACAGGACACCAGAAGTCCACAACAGGACTCCAGAAGTCCACAACAGGACACCAGAAGTCCACAACAGGACACCAGAAGTCCACAACAGGACACCCAGAGTCCACAACAGGACACCAGAAGTCCACAACAGGACACCCAAAGTCCACAACAGGACACCAGAAGTCCACAACAGGACTCCAGAAGTCCACAACAGGACACCAG